>NW_022436973.1:2921635-2972382 GCF_009761245.1 Sapajus apella | reverse complement strand
TATATATATATATATATATATATATATGCATATATCTCCACATTTATATTAATATATGTCTTGTATATTTGTTCTCTTTCTCTGGAGAATCCCAATGGCATCTCTTTGTGTACTTTATTTTCAAGTATACTGATTCTGGCTAGTTTTATATGTCCCACCATGAGAAAAAAAGTATGAATCCTATATTTCCTCACACTGCCACGGCACTTCAGAACCTGTTTTTTTGGTAATAACATATATCTCCGTGCCTATGCAGTTCCCTAGTAGCATTTTTTAATGCCAGTTACATCATTACTCACGATGCTGCATCATCTGCCATGCCACCTATGAATACTGGCTTCCAGTGACTCAAGAGGTTGTTACTAAGCTTCAATGATGAAGACTACAAATGCAAGTCTTACTCAGAATATGTAGGAAAATGTGAATGATAAATCATTTTTCAGTTATGTCAAATTTACCACTCACAATTTTATTACGTACACATAGAAAAATGTATCTTCCAACCATGTCTGGAACTCTCTGGTCTGCAATCACCGCATTTTTAGAATGCTATCTCTTTCAGTGTTGACCGTATTACTGCCTTTCATTCACAGGCATCAGTGGGAGCACAGGTCGGGGCTTATGGAAGAAGGAAGAAGGGTGGTTTTATTTACACAAGAAATGTCTGCCCCTTGCCATATGGCCTAAGATCAACCCAGAAGAACACATCACACATCCATCAGATGCAGAAGAGAGCATTGGTGAGAAGAATTCATTGGCCCATCTCAAAAGCCCTTGGAGTAGACAGTCATGGCCACCTCTAGTGGCCATCCTGACATGTATTAAGGAGCCCATTCAGTGGAGTAAAGTGACTTCCCTGGGTGTCAGCAGTGAAGGTTGCACAAAGGTGGGGATAGTGGTAAGGGGTGAGGTTTGAGAGGTCAACAAGGGTAATATGTAAGCAGGGCCAAGTAAAAAAGGTCTGGAAGGATTGGCAAACCAAGCAGCAGAAACTATGTGTGGAAAGGCATGGAGCTTTGAAAAGAGAAGGTACATCCAGGAAACATCAGTTGGTCTCTTGTGGCATTTAAGGAAGGTCAGGATAGAAGGTTGGGCACAAGACCAAAATCAAAGTTCATTGGCTTAATACGTCAAGCAAGAGAATTTGAATTCTATAAGTCATGAAGACTTCATGTAACATCTTAAGTAAAAGACAGACATGGCTGGAATTGGAGTTTCAGGAAAAACACTGTGGGAGCAATGGGAAGAGAGAGAGACTGCTGGGGAGAAAACAAATAGAAGGAGGTTGTTTTAATTATCCAGGAGATGATGAGGAGAGTCTCTGAAGTTGATGCCAACTGAACTTGGGAAAGGAGTTACTGGGCTAGAGAGAACACAGTAGACTCTAACATATTTCAGGGGCCAAACAGACAGGATGTTGTGATTGATGAATGTAGAAATGAGGATAGGGGAGGAGCCCAGGATGACTCCCAGCTTCTACCCATGTTGCCTGGGTGGAGAACAGTGTCATTCCTGAAACAGGGAACAGAGAAGGAGCAAGTTTGGCAGGAAAGAGGATCAACTCAGGCTGGAATTTGCTGAGTTAAAGGAGCTTCAGGGCATAGAAGAGGAGGTTCCCAGAAGACAGGGAACAGATTCAAAAGTTGGGAGTGAAGTTTGGCCCGGAGAAAGTCATGGAACCCATAGACACGATTCTGGAATGAGAAGACAGCTAAGAGGAGAATCAGAGAAACACTACAATTTAAGAAACTGTCATGGTGTAAAACTCAAGAACTGAAATACAGAAGACCCTAGGATGAAAGTCCATCTTCCAAGTATTAGCAACCATGCCCAATTTTTTGGCCAAATTTTCACAATCCACCATCCACACACATCCATATTCCCTCTTGTCTTTATCAATGACAAGTAAAAGCACAACCTGCATCCTCACCACATGTACAAAATTCTTGTACAAAATTTCTCTAGAGCCTAACATGGGTGCCCTCTTGAGTCAACAAGAATGAACACTGCCAGTGAGTTTGTAGAAAGTTGACTTCAAGAACATGCCACAAGCTTATAGTAGATATTGCCAAAGGACTGGTCACAAGACCCAATCAGTCACAGCTACTAGCCCTGAAGGAGATGAGTCCAGGAACCTAGAGTTTAGACCTGTAAGCAAATAAGAGTAGAAAGACCTCCAGTTTACTTTTGTCTTCCCCATTTTCAGGCAGAGAAACTGATGTCCAGAGATTGAAAGGACATTGTCTAAGGTCCGCAGTTGACCAGATCAGTGTGACTAAGTTATGTCATGTTGGTTAAAATGTCTTAACAGGCAGCATATTTCCAAAGTTTCTGCCAATGGGACCAGACACCATGGGCATACTTCAGAAACTAGTGAGTCTGCAATTCCTCTAGCTCATTCATAAGTTCCTGGGATGAGACTCAATCCTGGTAATGCATGGGTGAGTGAAGAAAAGGTGGAAGTTATTACCCTTCGTAGGGATTCATAGACTGTGGTTGCCACATATCCCTCATCCCTGAGGCCATTGGGATCTGCATTTGTCCTGGGCAGGGACTTTGGGGTCATTTAATGATCACAACAAGGGGATCCAAGGAAGGAATCCAAACTTGTCTTGAAAAAGTGATTATCTTCAAAACTAGCTTGTATCAGAATTCTCCTTCCCAAAAATAGCTGTCCATGGGTTTGCATTTTCACAGCTCTCTTCTGGGCATCCAACTTTTGGTCTGACCTTGATTCAGGCCTTCTCCTTTATAGCTGCCAGAAGGACCTTTCTGAATATCCCTTTTGACAACATCTCTCTCTGCTTGGGAGAACCCAGTGCTCTCTTCCACCTGCAAGCAATTTAGCAGACATCCTGGCCACAGCCTGAGCCTACAGCTTTTCCAGCCATTGCTTCTTTCAGGTTCCCCCAAGTTCTGTTGCTCTGGGTGTCTTCCAGTTCCCTGAGTACAACAGGTATTTTTAGGCCCTAGTGCCTTTGCACATGTTTCCTGGAATACCATTTTCTTTGTTACCCACTAAAAGCAACTCCCACATATTCGTATTTATTTAATTTTTTGTATTCAGACTTTGAATTCCTCAAAAACAGTAAATGGTGTCATACTCACCTTGTTATCCCCAGTACATAGTTCAGGATTTGCCAACATGTTGGAATGAATGCCTGTGAGACAATCAGACTACCTGCCACAGTCAGGAGAAAGAGGAAGGCTGGGGTAGCTGTGAATAGTACAGGATGAACCTCCTCATGAATGTGGAAGAGGGGGAGCATCAACAGAATTACCATGAATTAACACAGTGGCCATATTTCCACCTGGTGGAGGAATCCATTTTTATCTGAAACCATCCTCAGGAAGTTACTATTCCTACCAGAGAGGTAGCAGGCTAAGAAAAATCCCCTTCATTAATTCCTCCCAACAATTTGAATAATGGATGGAACACGGGGAGTTTAGAAACCCAGGTTATGGGTTGTAAATGCAGCTCTGGGCGTACTGGGTAGGGGAATAGGGGTGGTCTCTTGAACAGAAAGCCAGGGCAACTATTTCCCAGAATAAATTAGAAGAAGCAAAGCTCCTTATGAATATTGGGGAATGCCATTGATGGCCCACAACGTAAACTTCAGTCAAAACATAGCAGAGGCTGGAGATTTTCTGCAAATAAACAGTAATGCATAGGCAAGAAGAGCAAGGTATCTTCAGAAGGAAGTCAGCAGTATTTCCAGGAAGAACCAGAATGTAGTCCTCTCTCTGAGCTGTTTCTAGCCTTGGTTTTTCACCAGTTACATAGCGAGAGTGAAATAGCAGCTTATATCAGGCTCTTGTATACCCCATACGATATCATGGATAGTTTTTTCTGTACTAGTGTCCTCAAGTTGTCCACATAGGTTTCTCATTCTAGAATATGAGCTCAGTATTCTCTATTAACATTTTTGTGATTAAAGTCCTAAATTGCAGTCTATCTAGTTACTACATAGGATACCCAAGCTGGGTGCCTCGGATCTGACATATGAAAACAAGATTTAGATGCCCATATGGGGTATTCCTTCATTTAACAAGTATTTATTGAGCACCTACTATGCGTCAGATACTGGGAGTATAATACTAAACAAGAGACCCTGTGTTCTGGGACTTGATAGTCCCAGTGGGGAAGGGACACTGACAAGCAGCCAGGGCTTATAATACAGTCTATGCACAATACTCTGCACTGTGACAGGAAATTAGAGGGGGCCATGGAGACACAAACAAGAGGCCTCTGCTTTAGACTAATAGGGTCAGGAAAGGCTTCTTGGAGAAATTATGTCCATGTTGAGACATCCCATTATACGATGTGAAGGGAAATGGAAAACAAGGCATGCTCCAGGCATATAAGCTGGGCAACTGCATGTGCAGAGAGCTGAAGCTGAGAGAGAGCATGGCCTGTTAAGGGAACATGAGAAGAGCAGGACAGGCCCAAGTGTGGGCCCAGCTCAGTTCAGCCCATCTATACATGTGTTACCAAGGAAGACAGCTCAGGATCAGCCCCAACCTGATACTCTATTCTCACCTCAATTGTAGATTTGAAGATTCAGCTTTACCAGGACTGCAAGGCCAAATGGTCCTTGAAGCCCCAAGCCCAGCAGCTCAGAATCGCCCAGCCTCCAGCATGCAAGGAAGAGTAAAATGAAAGTTGCAGCCATGACCGAAGACCCTGCCTGGCTTCCTGCTCTGTGGTGGCTTCATCTCAGTAAGAAGGCTGCCATCTTGGGAATGAACATTGGGGTGGGGTGGGGTGGGTGGATGCCAAGGAGGGAGACCCAAACACCTGCCCAGTTCATTCAGAGAAGCTGGTTGTTACCACGTGATCAAAAAAAGAGACAATGTGACTGCATTTCAGTCACATTTTCTGCAGGCTTGTAGACATAGTAGAGATTTACAACCCTTTACATTATGCGGTGGTATCCCTCTGAGCAGGTGCACCAGAAAGCCTCCTTGGAAATAATTACTCCACTCAACAGCCAAGAGTCATCTCCTAAGGAATGTGTATTGTTTCAACCTGGGATTGGAAGAAGGGCAAAGTTCTCGAACAATATTTCATGGTTTACAAACATCTTGATGTTTACCGAGCACTTGCTGTGTACCAGGCTTCTGCTGGGTATTTTAATATCTAGCATGAAGTTGGCTTCTTGTGACAGCCCTTACAGGATAGGTAATATATCCCAGTTTTCAGATCAGGAAATTGAGGCCCAGGGTGGTGTAAGAAACTTGCTCAAAATGCACCTTGTTAAGTGACAGAAATGGAATTCAAATCCGGACCTCTTGCTTCCTCTAACTCTCATCCCTGCATTATCTTATGTTATCATCTCAAGAGCCATGGTAAGGTTGGCAATATTAGTAGTTTCAGATGAAAAAAAAGCGAGGCTTGAATAGGTGGCAGAAGGTACCAGAAGCAGGTGTTTCCAGCTGATAAGTTTGGGCCCATCAGCACATTTTCTGAGGCAGCTCCCCATGCTGAGCACCACCTCCCACAATTTTAGTCCAACCTTCTAATGAAAAATAAACGCCTGCCCACCCCTCCCCTGTGCACTAGGCCAGATCAGGCAATTAAACAGTGTATGCGTGGGAAGAGGACTTATTCTGAGAGACCAAGCTGATAGGGAGGGGTGATGGCAGAGAGAGAACCCAGCTGGCTCAGCTGGGTCTTCCCAGGACCCCTCAGGCCCCTCTCCCACTGCCCTTTCCACTCAGAAACCTGCCTCCACTGCCCAGAACCACCCATCCTGCCTGGGTGAAGCAGGATCCACCATCCTGCCCCTGAATCCTGGAACTAAGGATTTTACATGCTTTCCAACCCAACTCTAACACAAGGCCATACAGCATAGTGGTGAAGGACACAAGAATTGGAATGATACCCACCTTCACTATTACTCAGTCTGAATTTGGACAGTGGCTCCGTCTCTTAGAGCCTGTGTTGTCTTCTGTGAGATGAGGATGATAGTAGCACCTAGCACACAGGGCTAAATGAAATCACCCAGGTGAAGAGAGTGTGCCAGGGATAGCTACATGACAAGTGCTCAGAAAACATGAGTCACTTGTCTCCATTTTTGCTTTATATTGAAGTATAACGAACACATCAAAAAAAATGCATAAGTGCATAGCTCACTGTTTTTACACAAATTGACACACCTGTGGAACCAGTACCCAATTCAAGAAACAGCATTCTCAGCACCCCAGAAGCCCCTAGACTACACCTTTCTGGTTACTATTTCCTCCCAAGAGTAACCCCTATCCTTACTTCTTACAGCATAAATTTCACCTGTATTAAAGATGGTACTATTTGAGCAAAGACATGGAATCAACCCAGATGCCCATCAATGATAGACTGGATAAAGAAAATATGGTTCATATATGCCATGGAATACTAGGATAAATCCATAAAAAGGAATGAAATCATGTTCTTTGCAGCAACATGGATGAAGTTGGAGGCTATAATATTACGCAAATTAATACAGGAACAGAAAACCAAATACCACATGTTCTCACTTATAAGTGGAAGCTAAACATTGAGCACATATAGACATATTGTAAATATAAGAACAGTAGACATTGTGGACCATTAGAGAGTGAAAGGAGCAGGGGGATGGGGAGTTTTAAAAAGTACCTATTGGATACTCTGCTCACTACCCGGGTGACGAGATCTGTACTCCAAACCTCAGCATCACACAGTATCCCCAAATAACAAATGTACACATGTATCCCCTGTATCTAAAATAAAAGTTGATTTTTTAAAAAGTGGTGCTACTTGTTTTGTTAACTATAATTTAAAACGTACCAGGAATTTGCACAAATTCTTTAGCTGTGTTACCTGATTAAGTCTTCATAGCAGCCTTCTAATGTAGGTATACTCACATTATCCCCATGTCATAGATGAATAAACAGAGAAGACTCTATGGAATCTGCAAAAATGCAGGTAGAGCTTAAGTGTAACAAGATCACAGTATTCAAAATCAAAATGCAGAAATCAATTGCATTTCTAAATACTAGCAACAGACCATTGGAAACTGAAATTTAAAATATCATTTACAAAATAGTTATACATACATTTTTAAACCATGAAATACTTTGGGATAAATTTAACAAAATAAGAAATATACAATCAAAATTATAAGGCATAAATAAAAGAAAATTTTAAAAGATTTAAATAAGTGAAAGTATAGACTGTATTCATGGGTTGGAAGACTCGAGATTTTTAAAATATAAATTTATTCCAAACTAACCTATAATTTTAGTGCAATCCCAATCAAAATTCCAGCAGACTTTTAAAAATAAATTGAAAAATTGATTCTAAAATGTGTGTAAAAAAACAAAGGCCCCAGAAGCGCCAAAACAATTTTGCAAAATAAGAACATTTCGAAGACTTACAATAACTGGTTTCAAGACTTGCAGTAAAGCTACTGGAATCTAGGCAGTGTGGTATTGGCATAAGAACAGAAAAGCTGGGTGCAGTAGCACAGGTCTATAATCCCAGCTACTCAAGAGGCTGAAGTGGAAGTGTCACTTGAACCCAGGAGTTTGAGACCAGCCTAGGCAACATAGCAAGACCCCATCTTGCTAAGGAAAAAAAAAGAATAGGCATACAGATCAATGAAATACAATGGGGAATACAGAAATAAACTCATACCTATACAGTCATTTGGTTTTAGACAAATATGCCAAGTAATCCAATGGGAAAGGGATAATTGTTTCTATAAATGGTGTTGAAATAACAACCTACATGTGCATAAAGAATATATAAATACAAGAAAGAAGAATCTTGGCCTCTGCCTCACAGGGCACATAATAATTAATTCAAATAATTTATCACAGACTTAACTTTAAAAGTTAAGACTGTAAATGTTCTATAAGTAGCAGAGGATCTTTACAAGATTGGGATAGGCAAATATTCTTATATAGAACCTGAAAAAAGAACCCATTGTAAAAAATGATAAATTATACTTCATCAAAATTTTAAAATGTCTTCTCTTTAAAAGGCACCATTAAGATAACAGGGTACATACAGGAAAAAACTTTCATTACACATAGGTCTGACAAGAGACTTATATCTAGAATATTTAAAGAACTCTTCCAACTCAATAGAAAAAAAAAAGCCTAAATTTTGTAGGTAGACAAAATATTTCTCAAGATACACAAATTGTCAATATTCACATTAAAAGATCATTAGTAATCAGGGACTAGAAATAAAAAAGCAAAATGAGATTATATGCCACGTCAATTAGGATGACTAAACTTAAAAAGGCTGATAACAAAAAGTGTTGACAAGTAGATGGAGCAACTGGAACTCTCATACATTATGGTGGGAAATGTAAAATAGTACAAACACTTTGGAAAAAACTCATGCAGTTTTTTACAATGTTAAACATATGTTTACTATATAACCTAGCAATCTTACATGTATCTATTTACCCATGAGAAATGAACACAGATGCCCATACAAAGAATTGTGTGCAAATGTTTAGCACAAATTTATTCATAGTAACCAAAAACTGGAAACCACTCAAATTCCCGTCAACTGGTGAACAGACACACAAGTTGTTGTAGCATCCATACAATAACATTACACTTAGCAATAAAAAGAAGCAAAATACTGGACTGATACATGCCATCACATGTATAAATCTGAAAAACACCTTACTGAGCAAGATGAGCCAGAACACAAATGAATAAATCTATATGATTTTATGTATAAGTTCTAGAAAGAATAAGTTTAATCTAAAGCAATAGAAAACAAATCAGTGGTTGCCTGGGTCTAGTGGTGGGAGAAAGGGGTAGGGAATAGGGAGGGGGTGCCTGGGAAGTATCACAAGGAGACATTTAGGGGTGATGGAAATGTTCCATATATTGATTATGATTGTAGTTAATGGGTTAATGAGTATATCTATTTGTCAAAATTTACTGGTCACTTAAAATGAGTGGGTTTTGTCATGTAATAATTACACCATCATTAATAAAATAATTTTAAATAGGGAAGGGAACATCACACACAGCGGCCTGTTGAGGGGTGGGGGTCTAGGGGAGGGATAGCAGTGGGTGGAGGGACTGGGGAGGGATAACATTGGGAGAAATACCTAATGTAGGTGACGGGGGGATAGATGCAGCAAATCACCATGGTATGTGTATATCTATGTAACAAACCTGCACGATCTGCACATGTACCCCAGAACTTAGAGTACAATAAAAAAAAAATAGAGAAAGCTATTGGTTTTATTATTATTACTTACTATCTCCCAGGAACTGTGCTAAGCCCTTTACGTGTATTATCCCATATAACTCTCTCAACAGCTCTCCAGTCTGTGCACACTAACATCATGCCCATTTCACAGAGGAGAAAACAGAGGCTCATGGAAGAATATGAAATAATGTAGTCAAAGTTCACCACTAATAAGCAATCCAGGATTTGAATTTAGGTAGTCTTAATCAGAGAGTATATGGCCTTTGAAGCATGGAAAAATTCCTCCGTGTACACTTAAGTAATTATCAGTACATAAATGATCGTTACTAATTATGTGCTTGTATTGTTATTTGCAGAGATGGTGCTTAAAGTCCACCCCTCTGAGTGTCAAGATTGCAGGCATGTGGGGTACCTCTAATTTGAAGGACAGCCCAGTCAGGGACTGGAGAGAATGTCAACACCCCAGCTGGATAAGACAAATTTTATCATAGGCCTTAGCCAACAGAGAGCTGGGTAGGGAAACTGAGACAGAAGTTGACCTGAAGGAAAAGTGTGCACATAGGCTAAAGCATGGAGGACATGAGCATCCAAGAAACACACACATACCAGGCCTGGGGCTCCAAGTAACAGAGAAAACTCTGAACCCCACCTGGGGTGGGGCTGACATTCCCAACGCACTTCCTGTACTTGTCATGGTGGATCAAGGATTGGGTAGGGCTGGGTGGGGTTGAAGGCCAATCTGAAGAGCCTGGTTGATCAGTGTGGCTGTCCCCTCTGGATCCCAGTCAATCTGAGACCAGTCACTCCTAGCAGAATGAAAAGCTTGCACATGGCTGCTTCTAACCTCAGCTTCTCCCTCTTTATAACACCAGGAAAGCTTTTCTTTGAAAATTCCCCTGCTTCTTTGAGTCCACAGTGATGAAGAATGAGATCACAGCCTGTAGTCATGACTTCGGTGCTGAAACAATTATTCATCCTGTTCTACTTAAGATTGGTGGCCCGTGCTCACTGGGTGATGAGCTCTCCCCCTAATCCCTCTCCCCACCAGTTCTCTCATGGCTCACTGCCCTGTTGGCTTTGTCAGGTGCAATTGCATCAGGTTAAGGCAGGGGAGGAGCCGTGAGGGCTGGGCTCCAGCTTGGGAATTAAGAAGTGGAGAGAGGCCAGAGATAGAAGGAAGCAAAAAGACAGAGACAAACACAGAAACACTCCTTTTTTTCAAAGTCTTAGGCATAAGGGGCCCTTCTCAATAGGTTACTATTTTTAGAATCATACAAAGAGTTGTTGAATCCAGACATGTGAGCCCCAGTGGTGAGATTTCTGGTCCAGTGAAAATATTTGAAAGTTGTTACTTAAAGTACCCCCAAGACAGCAAGAAGCAGGCTCTGTATGTGCCCTCAGTCAACAATATCTTCCCCACCCTCCCCCAAGACAAGACTCTAGGTTATGTTGGATCCATGAGAGGAGTCACCGTGTCATCCTCGAAATGTCATTGAGAAACCATCATACAATGATTGCCATGGTTTCCCCTCTATTTCTTCTGGAAGAGTGGAAGTAGGGGGAGGCAGAAAGTGTAGTGGCAGAGGATGAGGCTGACAGACCACTTCAATACTTAGTGACTAAGTACTAAGACAATGGGGTGTCCCAGAAGGATGCTGAGCAGCCAATGTTAGAACTGTGTTTTATATTAAAATGCTCCAGCAGCCAGAGTGAGGACTGGACCAGACACAGACCAGGGTGAGAGATCTTAAGATGGGCCCGGGGCCCATGATGGAGGGTACGAGATAGATTTCTAAGACCGAAATTTGTTATTTTACGTGTGTGGCTGCCCATTAATGTTTTTGTTTGTTTGTCTGTTTGTTGTTTTAGAGACAGGGTCCTGCTCTGTTGCCCAGGCTGAGTACAGTGTTGTGATCACAGCTCACTGCAGCTTCAGACTCCTGGGCTCAAGTGATTCCCCTGCACCAGCCTCCCAAGTAGCTGGGCCCACAGGCATGCACCACCACTCCTAGCTAAGTTATTAAATTTTTTGTAGAAATGGGGGCCTCACTGTGTTGCCTAGGCTGCTCTGAACTCCGGGTCTCAAGCGATCCTACCACTTCGGTCTCTCAAGTGTCTGGGATTACAGGCGTGAGCCACCAGGCCCGGCTGTTTGTTTGTTTTTGTTTGTTTTGTTTGTTTGTTTGTTTTCATTATCATTTTAACAGCCTTTTGAGATTTGGGGGAATTGGGGGAATAGGTCATAATGAGTTCCAATTTCTGACACAGAAGTCAGAACTCAAGTGATTTCCAGACTACCTTGCTGCTATGCCACAAGCACACCAGCCCCATCAACTAGACACTCCGGTTGGGAAGTGGTCAGTTTGAGAAACTGGTCTGTTTGGAGCTCACTCAGTTTTGCTGGTGTAGGAAACAACCAAGTCACCAGCTTTCAGGGCAGCATGTTTGCTAAGTCAAATTACCAACCCAGAGGTGACACTGATGCTGGTAACAGTGGTCACTTGCAATAAAGTCAGGTTTCTGGCATCTAGTGTGTTCAGTGTCAACTTCAGCAACAGCAATCGAAGTCTTAGCATTAGGCCAGATCTGCAATGTGTTTTCGGATGTTCTTAGAAGCTTGGCCTCAAGCCAGTTTCTCCATCTCCTCCATCAATTATAGGGGCTACTGGACATATTTTGCTAAACTATTCTTCCTCCTAGTTTTGTATTCTGTCATTTGCAACAGAGAAACTGGCTGATATAATTCTTAGATATTTATGGGTAATATTTAAGAGGATTTAGTGACCTAGTAGCCCAACCACTAGAACAGTGACCGACATATAGCAGACACTCAGTATGCCTGAATACCTGTTGAGAGGCAGGAAGGCAGGCAGGCAGACAGGTAAGTGGGAAGGAAGGAAGGAAGGGAGGGAGGGAGGGAGGGAGGGAGGGAGAAGAGGGAAGGAGAAGGGAAGGGACAGAGAGAGGGAGGGGAGAAGAAAAGAAGGATGAAGGAAAGGATAAACAGAGTGTATGTAATATGGGAGAGGAAGGAGTGTAGGATGATACATAGATTAGAAAACTTTGCGGATGGCAGTGCTATTACTGAGATGTGAAAGACAGAAAAGGGAGCAGGTTTCAGAAGATGATGAGTCAGGTTTGGGACCCTTGGATTCAAGTTTCCTCCAGTACATCCAAGTACAGATTTTCAGTGGATCGTTGGATATTTAGATTCAGAATTCAACAGGAAATTCAGGGCAGTAGATGATTTGGGGGTGACCCAGGCAGAGGAGTAAGTGAGTTTTGCATATGGAAGAAATGCCCTCGTGCAAAGAGGAAATGACAACAAGTAGAATTCTGAAACGTACCAGCATTTAAGAGATAGCTTGAGAAGATGCTCACAAAAGACACTGAGGAAAACTGCCAGAAGTTCATAAGAAACCAAGATCTGCCCCAGAGAGCTTTGTGGACCCACATGTCATCAAAGGCCAGTGGTGACTGGGCCAGGAGAAAACAAATCTTTCTGCTTCTGTTTCCACAGTGCATGGACCAAAACACTCACCTTCCCAGCTCCTTGCTATGAACAAGTACGGAAGGCAGGCCTCTTAACCAAGCTGCAGACATTTAGTGTGCCATCTGCTGAGTGCTAGGCACTGAGCAAGGCAATTTACATTGATTGTCCTTTTTCATTCCCTTTGTTGCACTGTAAGTGACATTACATTTGTCCCATTATTTGCTGAGGTTCAAAAATGTTAGGTCACTTTCCACTTCCCACAAGGGTGGCTATTAGAATCATTCAGCAAGAGATTCTGAACAAGGCTGGAGGGAAGAGGCTTCAAAAAGAGCAACCAGTTTGCATTACAGGAAACTGAGTCATGGAGCTGTTACTTGCCTGACAACACATGGTTAGTGACTGGTTCTAATCCCAGGCCCAACCTGCCTTTAGGATCCAGTGATGAACATAATGTTGATGACGACGTGACAGGGAGAGTAACAGTGATAGCAACAACGGTGAGTGCTACTACATTTATGGGGCACCTATAATATGCCAAAATCGGTGCGTTTCATGCATTGCCTCACTTAATCCTCATGACAACACAATGACGTAGGGCTATCATAACCCCTCTTCAGCCATGGCTGTAAAGGGGCTCAAATTGTCACCGTGAGCAATGATAATCCAGCTAGGGCTTGGAGCTGGAGGTTGGCTTGCAGGACAGGCTGGCAACAGGCTGCCCCACAGCAGATCCTGGCTTCTCAGACCCTGAGGCAGCCCCAGGGAGCAGACAGCCCAGCCCAACCCAGGCAAGGGAGACATTCTGCCCAGACAAACCACAGAAGCGTCTGGGGCGCTGCTGTCTCCTGCCCTCTATGAGCCTGTAGCAGCTTGTGTGTGCAGATCTCTGGGATGAGATGATCAAGGATTGGCTCTCCTGTCCCAAGTACTCATGAGGAAGCTGCCCTGTGTGCCATAGGGCTCATCTCTCCAGGCCTGCCCCGACCCAGGACACTGAAATAAACCATGCACAGGTCTATAGGTTGGGGAGGCGGATCAAAAAGGGTCCCCAAATAGCAGACCCTGGAGGGAATTTCAGCACCACCTTTGTTCTAAGCTTCTTTTCATCTGGCTTTCGGAACTAGGACCTGCTGGGTGGTTTATTCCCTTTTCTTTTAAGTCACATTTAAAATAACTTTTCAGTAATCACCCCAGCAGAAGGTACTTGACTTGGTGGGGATCCCCAGTGCCTAGAAAGGTGCTTGGTATGTGCTAGAAATAACAATTATTTATTGAACACTTACTATATGATAGGCAAGGTGCCATGAACTTTGCATTCTTTATCTCCTTTAATGCTCACTACAATCCTATGAAATATATTTTCTTGTTGTCTCCATTTTACAGATGAGAAAACTGAGACTTTGAAGCGACTTGGCTCAAGGTCATATAATGAAAAAGCCGCAGAGCTAAGATTTGACTGCAGTCCATCCTCAGACAGTCCCACTATGATACTGTGTTGTATAAAATAGGTGAGACAGAGAGAAAGTGAGAGAGAGAGAGAGAGAGAGAGAGAGAGAGAGAGAGTGTGTGTGTGTGTGTAGAAAGGCATCCTAATTTGATGGAGACATTTAGAAATCTTGGGCTTGAAGCTTAATTCTGCTATATGAAATCTGTGTGACCTCAATGAAAGAACTTGACATCTCTGATCCTCATCATTCTTTTCAAACCTCCAGTTGTGGAAGACAAAACATGGCTATGAAATAACAAGTATAAATGCAATAGAAATACATTGCATGAGTGAGTGAGTATACATAGACACTTGTGTGGCCCATGTGTATCTGTGTATGCAGAAGCTCCCTGGGCAGGTCTGTGTTTGTGTGTACATGCATTTACACGTGAGCATGCGTAGCAGAACTCATGTCTGTTTCCTTTCTTGAGAGCTCCCGGTTATGCATTGCGGGTCCAGAAAAGGTATCCAGATCTCCCTCATTATAACCATTTGCCTGTTGTACTTAGAAACCTTATTTTCTACAAAGTGATGACTGCCTCCCAGCTGTCGAAGTCTGGGTTATGGCATGAGGGAATGTCAAGCCTGCTTCCACGCCCAAATGCATGTTCAGCCCTCAGAGATTTCCCTTAGGCTGGGTAAGTGAGCCAGTTATAGCCACCTGGGAAAAAGGAGCCTCAGACGATGTGGAGGAGGCAGGGGAGAGGGTACCTGCTCCAGGTCTCATTTTCTTTTCTCAATACCCTAAGCAAATGCATCCTGACAAAGGAGAGGACTTTTTCACATAGAGTGAGAGCTCCATAAATATATATTAAAGACGTCAACAATCCTCAATGGTCACTTTTATAAGATCCATTTTACAGATAAGAGAACTGAGTTTCAAAAAGTTTAAGTAACTTATTCAAGGTCACAGGGCACATAAGCAGCAAAGACAGAATCCTGATGCAGCTCCATCCTACACCAAACCCTGTGCTTATTCCACTGTGACCATGAAGGTATCAATCCGGTGCACCTGGCAAGGTCATAGGTGAGGCAGCTGGGATTTCCCAACCTGCCTCGACATGTCGCCTTAGCCAGGGTGACTGAGCAAGAAAGCACTGTCTCAGCCTGAAATTGTGCCAAGAAAAGGGTGCAGACTCAGAGACCAGCTTAGCAGTGCTGTAAAGGGGCATCACCCTGCTGGCAAGTTGTGTCCTTACCTGCAAACTGGTCTGGCACGTCACACCTCTCAGGTCCAGTGGAGACCAGAAGAGTGTTCTAGGTGGTGAGATCAGCACATACAGGTGTGTGAACCAGAGATGAAGACCTACTGAACATCAGGCAGTAGGGATGGAGGGAAGGAAAGGCCAAGTCCTGAAGGTCTAGTGAAGCCATCTGTATTAGTTTCCTGAACTTGGCAGCCTAAAACAACAAGCATTTATTCTCTCTCAGTTTCATAGGGCAAAAATCCAAAATGAGTTTCAGTGGGCCAATATCAAGGTGTCGGCAGGGCTTTGCTCCCTCTGGGGGCTCTAGTGGAGAATCCATTCTTTGCCTCTTGCAGCTTGTGGGGGCTGCCAGCTTCCACTGGTCTCAGTTGCATCGTACAATATCTGCCCCCATGATCACTTTGCTTCTCAGTCTGTGTGTGGTAAAACCTCCCTCTGCCTCCCTCTTATAAAGAGACATGTGATGGTATTTAGGGCCCACCTGGATAAGACAGGATAATCCCCATCTTAAGACCCTTCACTTATCACTTCTGCAAACAGTCTTTTTCCAAAAGAAAAAAAAAAGGAATATTTACGGGGATTAGGAACAATTTTCTTTTGGGAAACTTTTCAGCCTAGTACACCATCTAAATAAGCTGATACTACATCTTGGTGGCACCGAGGAGCCATTGGAAGGTCTTTAGTGGCAGAGTGCCGTGATGAGATCTATTTCCTAAAATAAATGTGGACTCTTTCATGGCCTGTGGCAAGTCCTCTCCCTGCTCGAGGTTTCTGAAATGTCCCAGAGCTTACACTCTTTTGTCTCTTCTGGCTCCCTTTCTTTCTCACTTACCTATGATCTTCTGCACTTCTGCTCAAATGCAGAATTAAATTCTTCTTCCTTGATCTTTACCTCCTCCCCACAAAAAAGTTCACTCACACAAGACATTTGTGTGTGTTGATGACTTTACTAAAGGTTTGTAATGTCAGACGGAGTTGACATCATAGAATGCAATTTTAAATTAAGCATTAAATACCTTGTTTTTATGCATCCTTGACTTACCCTGGCTACTTTCTTTCCAGACTTTCCCCTTCTACCATTCCCAGCCTACTTACTTTCATTCTTTTTTACTGTTTTCCTTGTCTCTGCTCTACCCCATCCCTAAATCCCTGCAATTTCTAAGACTGAGCAGTTAAGATATGTCTTATCCTCTCCAGGTGATTATTTTCCTAAGCAAGGGTAACTTCCTTCCCAAGAGGATGCCTAAAACTGGCAGTTGAAATCAGAATTTTTCATCCTATTGCATGTATACATAGACGCATATTATATGTTAAATATATTTAAAGGGACATCACACATGTAAATGCCCACACACTCTCACATACACACATTCCCCAAAGGTCACAGCTAAGTCCCAACTTGAAGGAAGCATGTTCTGATGTCATCACCATGACCCACCCACCCATCTGGTTTGAGCTGTGGTTGGCAGCAAGTAATTAGCATTCACCAGGATGGCAAGGCCAGCTTTCACTGTGGATCCCAACAGCCTGCCTCACAGCAAGAGACTCTGCTTTGGTGTAATTACCTATTCCTTGCACACCAGTTGCCCTGGTGTGATGTCAGCCCCTCCGCATTGTTTATTTTAATTAAAACAGAAATTGCAGGTCTTAGGTGCTTGTAATTACAGCCCATGAACTAAATTGACTGAGGCCCCTAATTAACCTGAAACACGTCTACCTGGCTGGAGGTGTGAGTTTGGACTTGACTAGTTAAGGGCACTGCATCGGCACCAAAAAGAGAGCAAAGAAAGATCTAGTAGAGATTCAGATAGGGCATTTGCCCTCCAAAAACAGCCACACACAGCCTGAACCCTTCAGACCACATTGTGGGTTCAATTTCAATTCCAAATGTACCTATTAGCCCAGGACACATTCACAAACGTGTAGTGATGGCATATAAAAATCAGCTAATGTAATCATCAATAGAATAGAAAGCATAAACATGAGAATAAAAAGTAAAAATCAAAAATCACATTATCATTTCAACAGACACAGAAAAAACTTTTGAGAAAACCCAACGCTCTTTTTTTTTTTTTTTTAGTAAAAACACTCAACAAACTAAGGTTAAAAGAGAACATCCTCAACCTGATAAAGAGCATCTATGAGAAACCCATAGCTACATCATACTCAGTGGTGAAAAACTAGATGCTTTCCCCCTAAGATCAGGAACATGACAAGGATGTCTGCCCTTACCACTTCAACTAGGCATTGTTCTGGAGGTTCTATCCCAGGCAACTGAAAAAGAAAAAGAAATAAAGACATTCAGATTGGAAAGAAAGAAGTAAAACTATCTCTATTTTTATATGACATGATCTTGTACATATATAATACCAAAGAATCCACTAAAAAATAGAACTAGTAAATTAATTCAACAAGGTTGTAGGATATAAGATCAATATGCAAAAATCAACTGTATTTCTATACACTTGCAATGAGGAATCTAAAAATAAAGTTAAGAAAATAATTTAATCTACAATGATATAAAAATAGTAAAATAGGAATAAATTTAACACAAAAATATAAAACTTAAACTCTGAAAACTACAAGACATTGTTGAAAGAAATAAAAGACCTATAAAACTGGAAAAGCATTCCATGTTCATGGATTGGGAACCTTAATATTGTTAAGATGGCAATATTCCTCAAATTGATCTATAAATTTAACACAATCCCTATCAGAATCCCAGCTAGCTTCTTTGTACAACTTGAAACTGATTCTAAAACTCATATGTAATTTCAAAGGTCTTGAACTAGTCAAAATCATCTCAAAGAAAACAAAGTTGAAGGACTCACATTTCTCAATTTCAAAACTTACTACAAAGCAACAATAATAAAAGCAATAATGTCCATTCTTACTACCCTAAAAATGGACCTAGAGACCAATAGAATAGAATTGAGGATCCAGAACTAAACTCATATGTCTGTGGCCAACTGATTTTTGACATGGCCAAGTGATACTGAATGCCAAGACTAAACAATAAGGGAAGAGTAGTCTTTACAGCAAACAATGCTAGAACAACTGCACAGCCACTCACAAAACAATGAAGGTCAACCCTTACATCATACCATATACAAAAACTATTTTAAAATTGATCAAAGGCATAAATGCAAGAGCTAAAACCAGAAATACACACACACACACACACACACACACACACACACACACAGGTAGATCTTGATTATCCTGTATTTGACAATGAAGTCTTCAAAAGAACACCAAAATCACAAGAAACAACAACAAAAATAGATAAATTGGACTTCAAAATTAGAAATTTTTGTGCTTTAAAAGACACTGTTAAGAAAATGAAAAGGCTTTAATCCATCTTGAGTTAATTTTTATATAAGATGTAAGGAAGGGGTCAGTTTTCTGCATCTGGCTAGCCAGTTTTCTGCATATGGCTAGCCAGTTTTCCCAGCACCATTTATTGAATAGGAGATCTTTTCCCCATTGCTTGTGTTTGTCAGGTTTGTTGAGAAGCAGATGGTCATAGATTTGTGGTGTTATTCCTGAGGCGTCTGTTCTCTTCCATTGGTCTCTATGCCTGTTTTGGTTCCAGTACCATGCTGTTTTGGTTACTGATGCCTCCAGCTTTGTTCTTTTTGTTTAGGTTTGTCTCAACTATACAGGGTCTTCTTTGATTCCATATGAAATTTAAAGTAGTTTTTTCTAATTCTGTGAAGAATGTCAGTAGTACTTTGATGGGAAGAGCACTGAATCAATAACTTACTTTTGGCAGTAGGCTGTTTTCACAATATTGATTCTTCCTATCCATGAAGATGGAATGCTTTCTTGAGCAGTGGTTTGTAGTTCTCTTTGAAGAAGTCTTCATGTCCCTTGTCAGCTGTATTCCTAGGTATTTTATTCTCTTTTTAGCAATTGTGAATAGGAATTCATTCACACATTGGCTCTCTGCTTGTCTATTGTTGATGTAAAGGAATGCTTGTGATTTTTGCACACTGATTTTGTATCCTGAGACTTTGCTGAGGTTGCTTATCAGTTTAAGGAGTTTGGGGCTGAAATGATGGAGTTTTCTAAATATAAAATCATGTCATCTTCAAATAGAGACAATTTGAATTCCTGTCTTCCTATTTGGGTATATTTTATTTCCTTCTCTTGCCTGATTGCCCTGGCCAGAACTTCCAACACTATGTAGAATAGGAGTGGTGAGTGAGGGCATCCCTGTCTTGTACTGGTTTTCAAAGGGAATGCTTCCAGCTTTTGCCTATTCAATATGATATTGATATTGGCTGTGGGTTTGTCATAAATTTTGAGTAAATGTAAAACCCAAAACAATAAAAAACTTGAAAACCTAAGCAATACCATTCAGGACATAGGCATAGGCAAAGACTTCATGAAAAAAAATGCCAAAAGCAATTGCAACAAAAGCCAATCATCAGAGTGCACAGGCAACCTACAGAATGGGAAAAAAACTTTTGCAATCTACACATCTGACAAAGGTCTAATATCCAGAATTTACGAGGAACTTAAACAAATTTACAAGAAAAAAAAAAAAAAACACACCAAAATGTGGGCAAAAGATATGAACAGACACTTCTCAAAATAAGACATTTACATGGCAAACAAACATATGAAATAAAGCTCAATATCACTGATCATTAGAGAAATGCAAATCAAAACCACAATGAGACACCATCTCATGCCAGTCAGAATGGTGATGATTAAAAAGTCAAGAAATAATAGATGCTGGCAAGGCTGTAGAGAAATAAAAACACTTTTACACTGTTGGTGAGAATGTAAATTATTTCAACTATTGTGGAAGACAATATGGTGATTCCTCAAGGATCTGGAACCAGAAATATCATTTGACCCAGCAATCCCATTACTAGGGATATACCCAAAGGAATATAAATCACTCTACTATAAAAACACATACACACGTATGTTTACTGCAGCACTGTTTATAATAGCAAAGTCATGGAACCAACCTGAATGTCCAACAATGATAGACTGGATAAAAAAAATGTGGTACATATATACCACGGAGTACTACACAGCCATAAAAAGAAATGAGATCATGTCCTTTGCAGGGATATGGATGAAGCTGGAAGCCATTATCCTCAGCAAACTAACACAGGAACAGAAAAACCAAACACTGCATGTTCCCACTCATAAGTGAGAGTTGAACAATGAGAACACATGCACACAGGGAGGAGAACAACACACACCAAGACCTGTTACAGGGTGGGGAGCGAGGAGAGGGAACTTAGAGGATGGATTAATAGATGCAGCAAACCACCATAGTACATGTATACCTATGTAACAAACCTCTACGTTCTGCACTGGTATCCTGGAACTTAAAGTAAAATTTAAAGAAAAAAGAAAAGAAAATGAAAAGGCAACCTACGAATGAAAGAAGATATTTTCAAATGGTGTATCTGATGAGAGACTTGTTTAGAACATGTAAAGAGCTCTTAAAACTGAGTAATAAAAAGACAAATAACTCAATTTAAAGGTAGGCAAAGAATCTGCATTAGCCTTTATCCAAAGAAGATATACAAATGGCCAATGAACACATAAAAAAACACTCAACTACTAATCAGGGAAATGCATATTAAAACCACAATGGGAGGCCACTTCACAGTAACTAAGATTGCCTAGATAGCAACAAAATCAGAAACAAAAAACACATCAGTGTTGGAGCTGTGGGGAAACTGGAACGCTCATACACTGCTGATAGAATGTAAAATGGTGCAACCACTTTGGGAAACAGCCGGAAAGTTCCTCAAAAAGTTCAACACAGAGTTACCATATGACCAGCAATTTCACTCATAGTATATAACCAAGAAAAATGAATATATATGTCACATAAAAATCTTTTACACAAATGTTTATGTAATTATTTATAATAATGCATTGTTATGAATTACTTACAGTCAAAAAGTAGAAATGACCCAAATATTAATATAAATCAATTTATGATAGACAATATATGATATATTCATACATTGGAAGAAAATTCAGCCACAAACAATAAATGGAATGTTGATATATGCTACCACATAAATGAACTTTGAAAAAATTAAATGTGTGAAAGAAGACAGTCACAAAATATCACATATTATATAATTATATTTAAATATAATGGCCAGAATAGGTAAATCTATAGAGACAGGAAGTAGATTAGCATTCGCTTAGGGCTGGGGAAAATAGTGGGGTAGGGGAGGGAATGCAGAGTTTCTTTGTGAGGCGAGAAATATGTTCTAAAATTGACTGTAATGATGGCTGAACATACCTGTAACTATACTAAAAACCATTGAATTGTGCACTCTAAATGGGCGAATTATATGATATATGAATTATATCTCAATGAAGCTGTTTTACTAAGTGTATTGAGTACCAAATACATGCCAAACACCATATACGTGCTGATATAAAAGTCAGGTCAAATACATAAACTGATAGATACATTTAAATGTAATTTTAAAAACATTCAAATAATCCAAAAAAAAAAATACATAAACTGAGTGTCTTCTTTGTTTTTTTAATGATTCTTCTTAAATTTTTAGAAAATTAAGGAAAACTATTGAGAATTGTCTGTTCATATCCTTTGCCCAGTTTTTGATGGGTTTTTTTGTTTTTTTCTTGTAAATTTGTTTAAGTTCTTTGTACATTCTGGCTATTAGCCCTTTGTCAAATGAGTAGATTGTAAAAATTTTTTCCCATTCTGTTGGTTGCCGGTTCACTCTAATGATAGTTTCTTTCACTGTGCAGAAGCTCTTTAGTTTAATTACATTTCATTTGTCTATTTTGGCCTTTGTTGCCATTGCTTTTGGTGTTTTAGTCATGAAGTCCTTGTCCATGCCTATGTCCTTGCCTATGTCCATGCCTATGGTATTGCCTAGGAAGACATTTATGCAGCCAACAAACATGAAAATAAGCTCATCATCACTGGTCATTAGAGAAATGCAAATCAAAACCACATTGAGATACCATCTCATGCCAGTTAGAATGGTGATCATTAAAAAATCAGGAAACAACAGATGCTGGAGAGGATGTGGAAAAATAGGAACACTTTTACACTGTTGATGGGAATGTAAATTAGTTCAACCATTGTGGAAGATGGTGATTCCTCAAGGATCTAGAAATAGACATATCATTTGACCCAACAATCCCATTACTGGCTATATACCCAAAGGATTATAAATCATTCTATTATAAAGACACATGCACACATACGTTTATTGCGGCACTGTTCACAATAGCAAAGACTTGGAAACAACCCGAATGCCTATCAATGATAGACTGGATAAAGAAATGTGGCGCATATACACCATGGAATACTATGCAGCCATAAAAAGGATGAGTTCATGTCCTTTGCAGGGTCATGGATTAATCTGGAAACCATCATTCTCAGCAAACTGACACAAGAACAGAAAACCAAACACCGCATGTTCTCATTCATAAGTGGGTTTTGAACAATGAGAACACATGGACACAGGGAGGGGAACATCACACACCGGGGCCTGTTGGGGGGCTGGGGGCTAGGAGAGCGATAGCAGAGGGTGGGGACATAGGGAGGGAGAGCATTAGGAGAAATATCTAATGTAGACAGCAGGGTGATGGATGCAGCAAACCACCATGGCACATATATGTATACCTGTATAACAAACCTGCATGTTCTGCACATGTACCCCAGAACTTAAAGTGTAATTTAAAAAAAAGAAGAAAACTAAGAAAAACTATAAGAAAGAAAAGAGAAATCATCTATATCATATCCTCCAGTGATAACCATTATTTATATTTTTTATGCATTTTCTGTTTTTTGCATTCAAAATCCTTTTAACGTATTAGATGTCATTTCAAACATCTTAAAATATATTCATATAACAAACCCTTACATGCTTACCAACCAACTTAAGGAATAAAACAATAGCAATAGAAGAAAACACCATCTATGTGCATAATTATCCTGAGGAAATAATGAGAGTTTATCCAAGATATATAAGGATGCTCACCCCAGCACCACCCTTGACAGCAAAACAAGGGAAACACTGGCTGGGCACAGTGGCTCACACCTGTAATCCCAGCACTCTGGGAGGCTGATGGGGTGGATCACCTGAGGTCAGGAGTTCAAGATCAGTCTAACAAACATGGTGAAACCCTGTCTCTACTAGAAATACAAAAGTTAGCCAGGCATGGTGGTGGGTGCCTGTAATCCCAGCTACTTGGGAGGCTGATGTGGGAGAATCGCTTGGACCCAGGAAGTGGAGATTGCTGTGAGCCAAGATCACACCACTGCTCTCCAGCCTGGGTGATAGAATGAGACTCTGTCTCCAAAGGAAGCACAAACTTAACAAAACTATCTCAGAGAAGGTTTTTTTTTTTTTTTCATCTTTGTTAATATTAAAAAAAAAAAGTATCTTTCATTTTTAATGTAAAGTTTTTCATAATAATGAGAGATTTTTACAAACGTATTATATTTTGATGCTTCAGCAAATCGTATGTGAAAGTCTTATGGCCATTTTTTCTTTGATTTTCTTTTTTTATATGACAATTTAAAAAAAATCTCTGCATATATTAAGGATAGTAACCAAGCTGCCGTATATATTGTAAGTATTTTTCCAATTTTGACATTTTTATTTTACTGTTGTTTATAATATTTTTAAAGACATAGATTTTTCTTTTTTCAGTGGCCAAATATATTATTCTTATACTTAAGATCTCTTCTATCGCTCTTAGGCTTAGAATGTCTTTCATCATCTGAAAATCAATTAAATATTTATTATATATTATTCTAGTTTTTCATACTGGCAATCACTATGCTGTGTTAAGTAAAATTTGTGTATATCATAACTGCCTAAAGCAAGAACTCCCTGTATTTTAAAAATTAACTCTTTAATCCATTTATAATTTAATTTAGGAGATAATGTGAGGTATGGTTCTCATTTTATTTTATTCCAACATTCACTTCCAAAAAAATTCATTCATTTCCAAAGAATTAACATTTCTTTTATCTTCTATTAAGCTTATAGTATTCTAGCATGTACTTCAAGACTACCCCTTCTATTTCACGACATTATATTTTAATTGTATAATGCCATATTGTTTTAACTACAGTACTGTATATGACAAATATGTAACAATGACATTTTTACTTCTGTTGCATGAGGCAGCCCTTGTTTTGTCTAAAAAAATTCAGAATCACTTTCAAAATCAAAATTCCAAGCCATATTAAATGTATGAATTAATGAGGTACTAATTAATATCTTTGCAATATACAATCTTTCCAACTAGATATATAGTTGACTTTCTATTCATTCTTTTTTTATATTTCTAAGCTAAAATTTGCCGATCTGATTTTAGTTTCTTTCCAATATGTTAAAATAAGAAGTTTCAGGTATACAAAAAAGTTGAAAGAATTTTATAGGGAGTACTCACAGTCTCCCAATAACGCCTTAATTCCTTTGTCACATACTTATTCATCTATCCATACATCAATTTATGTTGTTTTTTATATACTTTAAATTAAATTATGTATATATAAACACATATGTGTATATATGTATATGTGTATATATATTCCTCCTAAATATTTCAGAAAACATATTATTAACTGCAGTTCAGTATTTGTTTACAGTTTTGGGGGGTAAAATGTACACAGTGAAAGGCTATATATTGGCTGAGTTTTGACAAATGCATACCTCTATGTACCCAAACCTCTATCAAGATGTAAGTACTGCATTGTTCCAGGAAATTCCCTCATGCCCCTTTTTCATCAGTGACCAGAGTCAATTACTATTCTGTTTTTCTCCACCGTGAATTAGTTTTGCCTATTTTAGAAATACATATTACGGAATATAGTTCCCATACATATATTGTGGATGACTTCTTTCACACGACAAAACCCTTTTAGATTAGTCTGTGTTGTTGCATGTTCAATAATTTGTTCCTTTCTATTCCTTACTACTACTAAGTAGTATTCCATTGCATGAATATATCATAATTTATTTACTCATTCTCCTATTAATGGACACCTGGGCTTTTTCCAGCTTATTATTATTATTATATATTAATAATGTCCTGCTAGGAACATTCTTGTACGAACCTTTTTGTGGGCATATATTTTTAGTTTTCTTGGAAAATTACCTGGGATTGAAATTTCTGAATCACAGAGTAGATATGTGTTCAGGTTTATGAAAAATTATGACTTTTTGCCAAACTCCCACGAACAATGTATGAAAATTCCAGTTGCTCCACATTCTTGACAATTGGGATTGTTTCCATCTTTCATTTTAGAACTTCTGGAGGGTAAATAAGGATATCACAGCAGTTTGAATTTTCCTGATGACTAATGATATTGAGTATTTTTATATCTGTTCATTGGCCAGGTATATATATTTTGTGAAATACCTGTCCAATTAATTTGCCCATTTTTATCAGGGTTTTATTCTTTTATTATTAAATTGCAGGATTTCTTTATACATTTTGGTTACCAGTCTGTTGTCAGATAACATCGGTTTTACATATGATTTTATCCAGTTTATAGATTGCCTGCTTAACAGTGTCTATTTATAAGCAGTAGTTTTCTCAACAGTGTCTATTTATGAGCAGAAGTTTCAAACTTTCATGAAGTCTGATTTATCAGTTTTTCTGAGTCTTGTCAAAGAAAACTTTGTCTATCCCTACGTCATAAAGATACTCTCCTATATTTCTATTGAAAACTTTATGGTTTGTGTATTGTATAAAGTGGTAAAGTCCTTTTCTTCACATGAATAACTAATTATTTCAGCAACCTTAGTTAAAAGACTTTTCTTTCTGCATTGAATTGCTTTGGTTCCTCTGTCAAAAATTAGTTGGCCAGTAAAGCGTGTTTCTGAGCTTTCTGTTCTGTTCCATTAATCATTTTTTGATGGTTATGCCAGTACCACATTGTCTTAATTGCTTTAGCTTTAAAATGAATCTTGAAATCAGACAGTGTAAGTCATCTAACTAACTATTCTTCTTTATCAAGATTGCTTTATCAAAAAAAAAAAGATTGCTTTATCAAAGTATTCTAGGTTCTTGCATTTATATATAAAGAGTAGAGTCATTTTTTCAGTTTCTGCAAAAGTCTTTCTATTGTGATTATGTTAAATCTATTGGTCAGTTGGGAGAGAATTATCGTCTTGACAACATTGTATCTTCATATCCATAAATACCCATTGATTTGGGTCTTCTTTATTTACTCTCAGCAATGTTTTATAGTTTTCAGTGTAAAGTCTTCTATATACTTTTAAATCAAATCCTCAGTATTTTTTTCTGATAATCTGTAAAGACTTTCTTAACATTTTACTTTCCAAACATTTGTTGCTAGTATATAAATAATAAAATTAATTTGTGTATATTTACCTTGAATCTTATGAGCTTTCTAAATTCACTTATTAGTTCTAGTCGTTGTTTCATAGATTTATCAAGATTTTCTATGTAAACAATCACGACACCAGCAAATAAATACAATTTTACCTCTTCCTATCTGTCTGCATTTTTTTAATTTTTGTTTTCTGTCCTTTTGCAATGGCTATAATCTCCGCACAATGTCGAATAGGAATGGTGAGAGAAGCCCTCTTTGCCTTGTTTCCAGTCTTAGTGAGAACATGTTCAATATTTCACCAATAAGTATGATGTTGGATATAGCTTTTTAACAAATAATCTTTATCAGATTGAGAAGTTTCTCTTTTATTACTAGATTGTTTTATTACTAGATTAGTTACTAGATTGTCTTTATCATGGGCTGTTCACTTTTTGTCAAGTCCCTTTTCTCTTTAATACATGTTTCTTCTTACTTCTGTTAATGCAGTGGATATACTGTTGGATTTTTAAGTGTTAAACCAACTTTATATTTCTGAAATAATTCTGAGATAATAAAAAAGTCATAATGTATTATTCTTTTCATATATACTACTGGATTTCATTTGCTCATATTTTGTTAAGGGTTTTTGAGGCTCTGTTCATCCAGGATTTTTTGTCAATAATTCTCTTTCTATCTTCCTTTAATTTTTTTTTAGAGCAAGAGGAAATATTTATCAGATTTGGGCATTATAGTTTCATAAATGAGTGTAATAAAATGAATTAGAGAGTGTTTCTTCCTGCTTTATTTTCTGAAAGTGTTTGTAATCAATGTTATTTCTTATTAAATATTGAGAGAATTCACTTGAGAAAATGTTGAGACCTAAATTTTTCTTTGAGGGAAGACATTTATTAACTTCTTTGACCCCACATTTACGTGGAGAATTTGGTATGTTTTTATTTGTGTGTTGGGGAAGGGGGTTATTTTAAAATCTACTCTTCTTTTTTTTTTTTTTTTTTTTTTCAGCTTTCTATTTAATGAAGCTCTGCTCTACTGAGGTGGAATCCCTTCCAACTTTTCCTGCCTTATTCTCTGACATTCAAAACCAGCCAAACACATGAAAGTCTGCAGTGTCCGGCAGGCCCTGCTGCTCAGTCTGTCCTGTCTTTGTCCTCATCACATGACTTTCCCTGTAGTATCTATTCCTCCCAGGATCCATGTATTAAGGTCCCAACTTTCTACCCTGTCATTTTACAAAACATATGATCTCCAACAAATATATTAAGGATGGCAAGATTTGGCTGCCTTAAAAAGCAAGGCTCACAGACTTGAAAGACGGCCATCCAACTTTTTAATTGCTGCAGATGCTATGTCTCTGAGCCAATGCAAAGAGAGGGAGAGGGAAAGTGCGTCTCCACTTTTACGATAGCAGGGCTGCACTGTTTCTGTGTCTTCATTAGAGAGGTTAATTGGAAATCAAGAGAGGCTGTGTCAGGGGCAGCATTAGCTAGCCAGATGCCATTTTAAACTGGAATTTATCCAGCTGATTTCTTTGGAAACCTACCATGCTTTGCTCAATAGACACACTGCGGACTGGCACCAAGGAAATGACTGGTACGTAAGCAGACATTCAGCATTTAATAGTTCATTTTTCCCTTCCTCTGCTCCTTCAGCTGATCATGTCCTCAGCTACACTCAGAAATGAGGGATTCCCTTCACTTACGAATCAGTAAGGGTTGAGAGCAATGGCTATGGGGTTCTGACTGAGTCTTCCTCAACTCATCTGCATTCCTGGTTTCTGCAAAGTTTTTATAAGATCCTGGAAATACCAGGCTACTTGAACCCATTCAGTTTTCTCTGGCTCATGTGCCCCAGCCATCAGCAAAATAAAACTTGGATGTGAGATGTCAATGAAGGAAAGAGAAGTATGGTCCCTTAACTGCTACAAAAAAATATGCAAGTGAGATAGTAGGGGTATGTGATGAAAGGGATGAGGGGCAAAAAGGGTCTCCCTCCAGGCCTAGGAACATTCTGAATTTGATGCTTTCCTTTGGATTATAATTCCACAAAACACAATGCCAAATGCCATAACTCCAAATGTTGAAATCCTTGAAGTCTACATTTCTAAAGTCTAAAATCCCTAAGGTCTAAAATCCCAAAAATCACAATCACAGAATAATTGCATCAGGTTGGGGAGAACAATTACTTTGTTAGTGTTACTTTGTTTGGAAATTAAGTATGGTTTAAGGAGATGCATATGGGTGCCAAGTTAACAAGAGGTGGACTTGTGAATTTAATTTTAGGTGTCAACTTGGCTGGATTAAGGAATCCCTAGAGACCTGATAAAGCATTATTTTGGGAGTGTCTGTGAGGATGTTTCCAGAGGAGATGAATCTGAGTCTGAGTGAACTCTGTAGGGAGGATCTGCCCTCAACCTTGGCAGGCACCATCCAGTCAGCCAGAGCAGAGAAGGCAAATTGATTTCTCTCTGAGAACTGGGGAAGACTCTCTTCTGCTGCTTTGGATATCAGTACTCCAGGCTTGCTGGCCTGTGGACTTCAGATGTTACATCTACAGCCCCCCAGGTAGTGAAGCTTCAGTTATTGACTGATAAACCACAAGTTTCTCTGGTTCTTAACGTAAAAACATTTAAATTTCCTGCATAGAATAAGAGATGTCATTTTTGTTCACCTTCATTTTTGAAAGCTAAAATTTCTTGAGATATCAGCTCTTTGCAAGACTGCATATGCAGTGGTGACCCATTGAGGGTTTTGATCAGTCTCATCAAAATACAAGTTGTCTGACCCAGTATTTCAAGTGACCAGTTATAAAGCTGGGTGCAGGCAACTACCAACCATGATTATATGCATTCACACATTTCACTTTTTGATCTATTTCTTTATGAATACAGTTTGTCTGATCATAACTGTTACACTCCTACAAATGTTTTTAGTATACCTGGGTGTTTATGCTTATAAAAAATGTATGTTATTATTCCTTATTTTATTGCATAAATTGGCCTATGAAGTGTTCTGTCATGTTTTTATATGTTTCTCAAGGAAAACCCTTTTTAAATGTAAATAAAAGGTTTTTAAATAATTTTCTATTATTTCTTCCAGAATTGTATTTTCAGGATTTTGACCCTTTGGGATTTCAATATTTGCAATTAAGGCATCAAGATTGTATCTTCCAGGATTAGGATCAGCTTCTGAATGCTTACAGTCTAATGCCAGGGAAGAAAGCTAACGGCCAAAATATTTAAATAGCTTAGTCTTTGGATGAACAACTAATTCAGCTATTTGAGTTGCTAATGTCAAAGCCAAGACCAGATTTCCAGGAATAACATTCCTGAGAAAACTTGCTCAATTTTTAAATGTATTTTTTAATGATCATGTATTGACAGAACAGAACAAGGATTTTTTTTTAATTGATGTTGAGAAAAGAAATGGTTTATCTATACCTGTAATGTCTAACATGGTAACAACTAGCCCCATGTGGCTATTAACCCATATGAAATGTGGCTAATCTAAATTAATATGTGCTATAAATATAAAACACACACCAAACACACATACAAAGACTTAGCATGAAAAAAGGAATGTAAAGTATCTTATTAATAATGTCTCTTAGAAGTTGCATGTTAAAATAATCATATTTTAATTTATTGGATTAAATAAAATGTGTTATTAAAATTAATTTCAGCACTTTTTTTTTACTTTTTCAATGTAGTTCCTAGAAAATTTTAAATTACATGCGTGGTTCATAGTATATTTCTATTAGGCAGCTCTAAACAATTAAAATATGTCAAAGTGTGAAAAGTTCTTGGGCATGTATGTTAGTTCCACGGCTGCCATAGCAGAGGACCACAGGTTGACATAAATAATAGAAATGTATTTCTCACAGTTCTGGGGGCTGGAGTCTGAGGTCACGGCATTGGCAGGGTTGGTGTCTTCTGAGGCTTCTCTCCTTGGCTTGCCGAAGGCCACCTCCTCCCTGTGCCTTCACACGATCTTCAGTGCCTATTTGTGTCCAAATTTCCTCTTCCTATAAAGACATCAATCAGACTAGATGAGGGCCCACAGGAAAGAAAGTTCTCATTTAATCTCAATCATCTCTTTAAAAACCTTATTGCCAAAAACGGTTACATTTCGAGGTACTGGGGGGTTAGGACTGCAAGAATAGGACTTTGCGGGGATGCAAGCCAGCCCATAACAGCATGACATTGTCCTGGGTTTGCAGCGAACTTGTGTTCAGTATTTACCAGCTATATGATCCTCAGCAAGAAATGTCCCTTCTCTTTACCTAAAATTTCTTACCATTGAAACAGGGATAGTTTATTCTATTTCATAATACGTATGTGTATATATGTATATAACATTTTATCTTCAGCATTTCTTCAAGTTATTAGGTATCTCCCTATAATATCAATATGAAGTTTGAGGGCTGCATTTTTCCACTTCTGTCACTATACCAACATGTATTGAACCAATACTCTTAGAGTATATCAAATTGTTTCTAACTTTCTACTATTACAAACAATGTGGTAAGTCACAAGCCCATTGAGTCAGTGCCTGCAAAGTCATGCTTCTGCCAATGGTTCAACTGTAGGATCCTGCCTTGGATCTTCCAGGTTCTGGTGGCTCCTGACATTCCTTGGCTGGTGGCGGCATTGCTCCAATGCCTGCCTCTGTCTTCACATGGCCTCCTTCCTTGGGTGTCTTTGTATCTTCTTTCCTGTCTCTTACAAGGACACTTGTCATTGGATTTAGGTCCCACCCTAATCCAGGATGATCTCACCTCAAGCTCCTCATCTTAATTACATCTGCAAAGATCTCATTTCCAAATAAGGTCACACTCACAGGTTCCAGGGGCTAGGACTGGACATACCCCTTAGGGGAACAGTCTTCAGTCCATTATGCCTCCAGAGCAGGGCTCCTTTGACATTCCCCATGGAGTCAATTCACTTCAGTTCCATTAGCTGAATGGTGAGTGCTACTGTCCCCACTATTTGGTTGCTCTTGGCAAACAAGAAACCAAATAGTAATGGCTACAGCTAAATGAAGGAATTATTTGTCTTGTTTCTATAACATTAGGTGAAGAGTTTCCCTTTTTTCATTTGCAATAAACATTTGTTGCTATGCATAAGACAGTCTACTGGCTTAGGGTGAGCAGGGGGCAGAGAGAAGCAAGTGTCACATGTTGAACACACAATGCCCCCATAAAAAATCTCCATTAAAAACCTCAGATTCTAAGAAGGAAAAAATGACAAAATAAAATGATTTCAATATAAAATGAGTGTTGATGAGAAATATAAGCCAAACTTCCTAGGGCATCTAAGAAAGTAGTGTGCTATTCTACCTGGGAAAAACCAGGAGGAAGGAGACATTGGACCTGGACAAGGAGAGATGATCATTGGTCCATCCAGTGGCTCAGGAGGGAAGGGCATTTCAGGCAGAGGAAACAGTGTGTTCTGGGCATAGACTCAGAAGTGTACATGGGGAGTTTCTTGGGAAGGAGGGATGCCCAACATAGCCAAAGCGCAAGGCAGCAGTAGGCCATATGCAGAGTATCCCAATTAGAAAGTCTTATTAAAAGAAAAAAAGGTAAATTTGTATATAACACAAAATAAGGTATGGTTCAGAGCACACACACACACACACACACACACACACACACACACACTGCAGATCTCCCCCTCAGTAAAGGCCAAGCATAAAAGGGTACCGCATAATTCCATTTAAGTGACGTTTCTAGAACAACCAAAATCTATAGTGATTTTTAAAAAACAGGTCAGTGCTTATCTGGGGAAGAGTGTTCAGGGAGGTTGCAGGTAAAAGGACAGGAAGGATTGGTCTGGGGTGACAGAAATGTTCTATGTTTTAATTGCAGTGATGGTTACCCAGGTATATACACTTGTCAAAACTCACAAACAGTCCCCTGAGGTGTGTGGATTTCATTGCAAATTTATACCTCAATAAAGACGATTTTTTAAATAAATAACTAAAAATGTAGGAAGAAAAGGGAATATTCACTTAGAATAAGAAATCACAACTAATTGTAAATTTTATAAATAAAAAGCTGACAAATGCCAGAAACATCTCAGCCATTCAGGTAAATAGCCATGTTATGCATTAATTAACTGCCGAAATACTTCTATAATATTGTTTTTCCTGCTTTGCCTTCATTCTCTTTGTCTCCTCCCATGTCAATTATATCATAATACAGTTTTTAATATTAGTGATTGATCAGTTTGACTGTTGTTACTGGTAATTTAGAAAATGTCTCTCCACTTCCTAACTTTTTGTTTATATCCTCTATATGTTTTAAGGATTGTCACAAAGTTTGGCAAAGCTTCCATCAAATTTTTTTCATATTTGAGCTCTGGAACTTGTAAGGATTTTTCCACAGACTAGCTTCCAGCTCCGTATATTTAAAATGTGGTTTCTCCGCCATACTTTGGGCACCACAGAACACGTTCACATTATGAAACAGCCTCTGGCCCCAAACCTTCACTTCACAACATTCACACATCACATGTGAGTCGGCACAGTAGGTGGTCCCAGTGTCCTTGGAAGTAGATTTCTACACTGGGATGATTAGCAATTACTTACCTGTATATGGAAGCGACTGCAAATCACACAACTATAAATCTAAACTAAGTGTATCCCCAACTCAATTTCTTCTTAGCCAGATTCCCAAAGTCCTTGGGACCACTCTGACAGTATAGAAGAGACAGAGAAATGGTACAAATATCAGAGAAGAAGAGAGAGTGGCCTTAACCTAGGTCAGTTTAAATATCTTATTTTTGCAAATTTTGCAGAACCACACGGCCATGGGAATTCCTTGCTAGGACCACTAGCAAGGACTCTAAAGCTGAAACCTCAGGGCCTGCTCAGTGAAGCTGCCTCAGGGCAATGAGTGCAGTGGGTAATTTTGGGAAAGTGGTCAGCACCAGATCTGGAGAGCTTTTAGTCAGGTGCTGAAATACAGCCTTTAACCTCCAGGCAGAGGGGCTCTGTGACAGCTTTTCCTTTTATGAAGGGAACAGAATCACTTTGGTTTGGCAGGGGAATTCTGGCAGCCATGGAAAGGGTTGTTTCAGGGTTTATTGTCCATTTGTTTTAGTTTCTTCTTTTAACTCACAGCATTTCTCATGCAACCCCCCTCAAAAAAAAAAAAAAAAAACTTACCTTTTCTATGTGTCTTTAAGCTAAGAAAACTATATTAAATACATTAAAGATAATTTTGGAAAAAAAAAAAAAAGCCTAGCACTCCCCACTACCATGGCCAACCAATTCCATCAAGCTAAACTTGTTTAAGTCACTTAATCATTTAAGTGAACAAAGTGGTTCAGAACATAGACTACTAAGTAAAATACCTCAGTTCAAAATTTGACACCACGGCTTCCTAACTCTGTGACCGTAGGCAAATTATCTAAGCTCTGCAACCTCAGTTTCCTCATCTGTAAAACAAAATGAAAAATACTAGAAGCTAACAAGTATAGTCACTGTACAGATAAAGTGAGCTGATTCACTGGGAGCACAGGGCACCATTTCTGACTCAAACAATGTTAGCAATGATGAATATCTTTGTCTACCCCCTTCCCCAAGCAGATATGTTTTCTTGAGTTCCCACCTCTGCAGGCTCTTTTTCATGATTCTTTATCATTATGGCAACCATTAAAATACTCAGAGCCAAGCTAAACATTCAACTGAAAACAGCTAGTTGAATGCTTTGTGTGGCCCGTTTCCTGAGAGCGCTTGAGGGGAGTCATAGGGTGTCAGAGAAATTTCTGTGTCCCACTCAGAAGGGACACAGAAAGAGGGAAGCCAGGACAAACTGCATTAGTCAGGACGCTGGGTTTCAGGAGACAAAAGCCCAACTCAAACATATTTAAGAACAAAGATACAAGATTGGCCAAGTGCAGCGGCTCATGTCAGCAATCCCAGCACTTTGGGAGGCCAAGGCAGGCTGATCACTTCAGGTCAAGAGATCTAGACCAGCCTGCCCAACATATCAAAACCCCGTCTCTACTAAAAATACAAAAATTAGTGGTGGAGGGCGCCTGTAGCTCTAGCTACTCAGGAGGCTGAGCAGGAGAATCGCTTGAACCCTGGAGGCAGAGGTTGCAGTAAGCTGAGATCGCGCCACTGCTCTCCAGCCTGGGTGACAGTGAGACTCTGTCTGAGAAAAAATAAAAAATAAGACAATATTGCCTCCTACTACAGAAGGGAAATGGTGCTGCAGGCTCATCTGGATCCAGGAGATCAAATAATATTGTCAGGCATCTCCACTTTCTCTCAGCTTTGTGTGCTTCTGTGTGTTTCCTCATTTTCTCCTTTAGCTATTGTGATGCAGAAGGTGGTGGGCATGTCCCCAGAAAACCCCAGGCTGACATCACTGGCGTTTAGCAAACCCAGAGGAAGAGGGAGTATCCATATAGCCCAACTGAGGGAATAGCTTGTCAGCTTGCCTACTGTGGCCACAGATGGTAGGATTTTGTCCTTGGCAACCTCACCAGAACCCCAAGAAGGGGAGGGTGAGGTGATACTCCCAAGAGAAAGGGTAAAGGGATGCAAAGCAGACAGATAGATGCCACTTCACAAGTGTTCTCAAGGCCAAGGTCAGTCATTGCATCTTCAATCACAATTTCCATTTCAAGACTCATTTCCCATCCACAGGATGTGGCTTCTTGGAGGCCTCAAATGATGGGAGCTTGTCACCCACACGTTCTCTGCAGCAAGCCACCACCTGCTTTTTCCCAAGAGGCAACCTGGCTCAGAGGCCTGGGCCGTGGCTGTGGACGCCCAGTCAGGCACTGGGCGTTCTTGGGCCTGGGCGGTTGCTGAGTCAAAGGGCTGTGGGCCAAGGCTTAGGCTGCCTATCCTGCTCCCCTCAGATGGGCGGTACAAAATGCTCTCCAGGTGGTACAGGGCTACTGTGCCACTTTAATTGGAGATGGTGATGGTGAAACCTTCAGGGAAAATTCAGGTGCCAAATGCCTCTCCTAGAGGTGCATTAAAAGCATCTGGTAGTTGACCAACCCAAATAGTAGACATCTCTGGGGAATTTCCCAGCAGAGAACTCGCCCCATCACCTCCCTCAACCTCCCAACACAGGAGAAAGAATCCTGCCATCCAGGAACACCTGGCTCTGCCTCCACCCCTTCCAACCTGCAGACTCTTAAGCAATTTTCTTCACCTCTCTAGGCCTCAATTTCCTTATTCATAAAATTAAAATTATACTTTTTATCTGGAATAATAAGATAATGGCCATAGATCTATTTGCATTGCTTACTTCTACTTAAGTCAGTTTTGGCAAATTATATTTTTCTTAGAAGTGTTCCCTTTAGAAAGATGTCCAATGTTTTGGTGGCCAGGAGCGGTGGCTCACACCTGTAATCCCAACACTTTGGGAGGCCAAAGTGGGCAGATCACCTGAGGTCAGGAGTTCAAAACCAGCCTGACCAACATTGTATAACCCTGTCCCTACTAAAATACAAAAATTAGCCAAGTGTGGTGGTACGTGCCTGTAATTCCAGCTACTCAGGAGGCTGAGACAGGAAAATTGCTTGAACCCGGAGGCAGAGATTGCAGTGAGCCAAGATCATGCCACTGCACTCCAGCCTAGGTGACAGAGCGAGACTCTGTCTGAAAAAAAAAAAAAAAAAGTCCAATATTTTGGTATAAAATTATTCATGTACTGTTTTGTTATTTGTGATGTCTGCCTGCTGTATATGCAGCGAGACTCTCCTTTTCATTTCTAGCTTTTTTGTAGTCAGTATGGGTTTATTGAGCCTCCCCAATAGGCCTTCTGGTTGTATTATTAACTTGTGCTCTTATTTTGTTATTTCCTTCCTATGTTCTAAACCTTTATGGGATTTAGTCTATTATTCCTTTCTTATCCTCTTAAGCTTATTATCAACAGTCAAGGTTGTACCAGTCAAAGTACTGCTTTCGGTGTATTTTACACATTTTGTTACACAGAATTTCCTTTACTATTTAGTCACAAATCTTTTCTATATTACATACTCTAGAATTTCTAATTTTAACCACGAGTTATTTAGGTTTTAAAATTTCAAAAACATGTATTTTTTAAGCTATTTTACTCACCATTATATTCCTATTGTTTACATAGCAGAATCCTTGACACATAGTAAATGATCAAAAATTATTGGAAATCAAAAAGGGAGAGAGGAAGTGGGAAAAAGGAGGGAAAGGTGAAGGAAGGGAGATTGGTAGAGTGACCCTGATTGCTTTGACCAAAAATTTAAGAGCAATAGTTCTGCTGCCAGGACAAATGTTAGGATGGTCAGAGAGGTAAGCAGAGGAGAGAAGCACATGGCCCCAGTTCCAATCCTGAAAGTCTCAGAGCAAGTTCGAGAATATCTAAATTTCAGACCCAAATGTCCTTCCCTCTGTGGGTCCCCCTGTTTCCACACTTGCCAGCCAGGTGTCCAGCCCCAGATGAAGAAGACAGGAGCCAGAATCTCCCCGCAGTCCCCTGGATGCTCACTCTGAGGCAGCAGGACAGAGAATAAAAGAGGAACCTGGATGACTGGAGCCAAGCCTGGGAAGATGCCAGCAGGTCAGGTATACAGGCAGTTCCTTGCTGGCTGCAAAGGGCACTGCCTTCCTTCTGCATCTCTTTTGAACTGCTTGCTCATACCTTAAGGAGCCTCAACAGCCATGCATCCAAGCAGACTCTCTGCAACTTCCATTCCCTGACACTGGTAGCGGGTCATCAGCCAGACTGGTCACACACACGGTGTCCTACAAGCTTTGTCATCCTGTCTCACGTTGTGTGCCACATGCTCTTCTTTAGTGCTCCCAACAATCCTTAGCTCTGAACTGGTCAACAGCCTGTCTGAGCTCAGATCCATTTAACACCCTTCCTCTGATCTGCTGTGGGATCTACGCTCCCCAGGGCCCCTTGTCTTCTGGTTTCAGGGTAGTTTTAACCAATGGGAAGCATGTGAGCAAGAGCACAGTGGGGAAGCCAGGATATGTTTCTCCCTTCCCCTGTGCTCCTAGTGGCATCTCTGGCAGTAATTACTGCCATGGTGCCACTCCCACAGGGCATAAACCACTATGGTCTTAGCTTCTGCTAGTGGCCAGAATCTTGCAATCTGATTAACAAGACCTCCTCCCATCGCCTCCTCCCATTGTTCCTGCAGCCCAAGGGGGCAGGCGCAGCTTCCGGCTCTTACTAGAATCTGAATTGCCTCTCAGTGTCTTCAGTCATTTGTGTGACTAACTCCCTGGATTAAATTTTCTTTGTTTGAAAAACCTTGGGCAATTCCCATTTCTTGGCTGGAAATTGACAAATATAAAACCTTTCTAAGAGGTGAACCCTAAAGTGAGGTTCCGAGAATTTAAGAGAGAAGATATAGAAATACAAGTAATGAAGAAAAAATAAGAAAAAAGAAATACCAGTAATGAAAACACTAGCACAGAGCCTGAGCTCAGGTCTAACTCTGACACTTTCTAGCTGTGAGATCTTCTGAGTCTCTGTTTTCCCAAGGGTAAATGTGGATGATGGGTGTACCTACTGCATAGTACTGTTGTGAAGGTGAATGCGGCCACTATTTCTGACATTCAGTTAAGCAAAAAGCCCGGCACAAGGCCACACAGCTAAACGTTGGCTGAACTGGGATCCAAACTTCCTATTCGGTGCTTACTCCCCTATGCCAAGCAGCCTGAATCAAGTTGCTCATGATTTCGGTTCCCATGAAGGGATTTCCTGTCTTAACCCTGTGGATTGGATCCTTTCCTCAGAGATTTTCCCTCTAAGAACCCCCTTCCCTTCTCCCTCAACTGTCTCCGCCATGTGAAACAATCTCCTCACTTCCCCCAGTGAATAATTGCAAATGACTCTCAAGCTGGTTTGTCCTCCCAAGTTCCCATAAGGAACCAGGCATAGCTGCAGAGTAGAACTCAGCCTCCCTGAGAGCCAGCACCCAGGAGGGCTGTCAGAGACCCCAACACATGGCCCAAGGCCCCTGGGCCCAAGAGCCCCCTGAACCTGCTCGGTGGTGTAATTAAGTGAGCTTTAAAAGCAGCCCTGCCAGTGTGGGCTCACAAACCCCAAAGAACCAGGTCTCTAATATCCCTGTGAAAGTCAGGCTAGCCATTCACCAAGGAGGAAGAGACTGCAGCCGATGAGCATGGAGTTTGGAATCCTACCCTAGCTTTATTTGGAACACTTTGGGCCCAAGGACTCTTGAGTTTGGTGTGTAATAAGTCACATCTCTACTTCCCTCCTCTGGGAGAAATACCTCCTTGCTCATCAGTGCTGAAGCCTCTACTGTTTATTGTCAGTTTCAGGAATGAACCTCTGGGATCCAACAGAGACTTAGACTCAAGAAGGGAGGGTCAAGCTGGTACAATACTCACCTGTCTAAAGCCAGGGCATCATGGAGTACATCCTGGAGTAGCTGCCCTCTCAATACATCCCCATTTGGGGGCTCCTAGATGGTTTGCTCTCATGGGCATGCCCTGGCCCCCAAAAGTAAGATTCTCAGTGAATGCATGTGGTCACTGGCATGGTCATTCATCCATTCATCAAAACTGCCATGATACCAGCATCATGTGCCCTAAAGACAGAAGAAACTGCCCCATCCCTGTCGGGTGCTACACATACAAAGAAGCAAAGCAGACTTAAATCCACCCTTTTGTGAGCTGAGTGGTTTTCATTATTTCTTGCATTTTAAAATTATTGTAATAATTCTAAACATTACATCTTCTTAGGATGTATATGATGCCAGAACCGTGGCAGTTTTGATGAATGAATGAATAGTAGGGGAATATTATTAGAAAGCTAATAACCTCCCTTAACTTTCAGAGGTATCCTAATGTTGATAATCAGGTATAGTCTCACGTATTTTGCCCTACATTGTAAAATATATATATATATATATGGCTTGAGGTTTGGGGAAATAGGTTGTTTTATTTTGGTTTGGGTTTAGTTTTTTGTTTTGTTTTACAAAAATGAGATTATGCTCATTTTTGTTGGCAAGTTGTTTATCTCAGTCAATAGACCACAACTCTCACTTCAGATTAATCTTCTTATATTTGATTCATTTTATAGCTATACTGTATGTCATATCACAACATATTCAGTCATTCCTTTACAAGGAAGTGGGATATACATGCTCACAGGTTTAAGCCATTGTCGTTTTGTTGCAGGATCTGGTATTACCCTAATCCCATGGTTCTCAAAGTGCAGTTCCCAGACAAGCAGCATCAGCATCATCTAGGAAATTGTTAGAAATGCAAATTTTGGGGTCTGTCCCAGACCTACCAAATCATAAACTCTGGGGTTGGGTCATGGAAGTCTGTGTTCTAAAGTTCTGCAGGTGATTCTTGAACACATGTTCAAGTTTGAGAACCACTGCCCTAACCTGTGCCTCGTCACTCATGTTCCACAAGGACTATGTCCATTTGTTTGCCCTCCACAAACAATTGTAGCAATTACAGCTGGGTGCCAGCTTCTTTGCAGAAAATGTTTTCTCAATATGGAAGAATACAAGAAGTTTCTAGATAAGCAAAGTTAGATGAGATGTTCAAGCTAGCTACCCAGTTGCTAATTAACTCATTCATTCACTCTTTCAGGATGTATTGAATTCATAGTCACAGACATAATGCAAACATATGACCCTGTATAACATATCAGGGGAAAGGTGACAGCAAATGGCCTGGGTGCCCAATGTGATTCTTCCCTCTCAGGTACAAAGAGGTTGTAATTGGTGAGTTCTGTTTGCAAAAGACCAATCACCTGGAAAAGCAGGCATGAAAGCCATGAGAGTGCCAAAAGAATGTGGAAGATGTAGGCAGAGAGAACCAGGCTTGAATCCTGGCCCCACCTCTCACCCACACTCTCTCAACCTCAAGTTTTGCATCTATAAAACTGTGGTGATAACAAAACCTAGCTATAGGGCTGCTGATGCAAACTGTATTTTGTAGCTCCCCCAGGGAAGTTTTCCAGTCAACCTAATGCTTCTCTGTGACTGCTCAGAGAACGAAAAATGAGGAAGGAATTGATGAATTATCTCATGAGAATGCCATTTTCCAGTGCTGCCTTCATGTTAAGAATTAGATAGAACATGTGCTACTGCTATCTTATTTATGAAATCCTCTGAGAGGCAATGGTGGACTGAGGGGTAAGGATGGCCATGGGGGTGAACATGAAACCTCCTGAGCAGTCCTGAGCCTGGCTGTCAATTCAGGAGCTATGAATGGAATGGTGACTAGGAGGGGCAGGGGGTTTCAAGCTTGAGCATACATTAAGTTCCCCTGGAAGTTTCTTAAAGCACAGATGACTGAGCCCTACCCCAGAGTTTTCAAATTAAGTAGATCTAGGGTGGTGCCTGAGATTTTTCATCTCTAACATGTTCCTAGACAATGCTGATGCTGCTGGTCTGGGGACCACGCTTTGAGAACCAGTGGGTTAGGTCAATGACCCAGGCGGATGATGGCTCTACCATAATCAACATGTGGCTTCTAAGATTACATTGAATGTTGACATCCTGCTGGCAGGAGAGCAAACAAATGGAGAAGCTCCACCTTCTTCTTAAGCTCCCCGGCCAGAAAATGATGCACATTACTTCCACTGACATGCCATAGGCCCCACCTTTGCATGAGAACCTGGGAAATTTAGTCCTTGGATGTGCATCTCCTTAGTAGCCACTTTCTTCCCAGGCATGCAAAGGGGTCACAGATCACTTAGCACTGAACCACTGCCACAAATGACAAGTCTTCTCCTCATCTCCAAATCCTGGGCCTCGCCATTGAGAAGTGGGTTAGCCCAGCCACAGCCCCAAGCCAGATTCCTGTAGCTAAAAACGTACTGTGAACAGAACATGCTCTTGAAATTGTGGGATAAGGGGGAGCAGAATCTATGGAGAGATGGATATCTGGGCCTCATCTTCCTTAGACAACTTCTCAATGACACAAGCCCATGAATGTCTCCACTCCTGCTGAGGGCACAGTGTGCACAGCAGAACCATGGACTTGCAGTCAGATGGAAGAGCCATCATTCACCAGCTGTGTGACTTTGGACCTCTCTGCCCCAGCTGTGTGACTTTGCTGGTTGACTTGAGGCAGCACCCAGATTGTAGCTCCTCCACTTCCTGCCAGGCCTCCTCCTCCAGCCTCCTCAACTCCTGGACCAGCAATGTGACAATAGGCATCACTTCCCTAGCAGGTTACTCACAGCTTCAAAGTTGGGGATTTCAAGGGGATGAGAGACCTAGGCAGATTCAATGCATCCTTGTATAGTCCAGCTCACAGTCTGCTTTGCCCTTGCCCTCCAGTTCCTGTATATCCTTCCTTCCCCACCTGCTCGTTCTGTTGATTGCAGGCCCAGACACAGAAGTAACAGCCTCCTGTTGATGGTTGAACCAGCTTCCACAACTACACAGGACCAAACCCTCATAAGAAAGCCCTGATTTTATGCCATTCTTAGTGGTTTTGCTTCTCTGGCTGAATCATGATTGATACGAAGGCTTTTCTTCCAACATTCTCATTTAATTTTCTGAACAATCCCACAAGAAAAGCCTTAGTCTTATTTTAGAGATGAGCAAAGTGAGGATCAGAGAGGCTAAGTAACCTGTCTGAGATCCCACAGCTAGTGAGTGGTTGTTGGAGCTGGGACTTGAACCCAGGCCTCTCAAACACCAGTACTTTGACACTAGGGTATTTTGTGGGCTCCTTGAGAAGAAAACTCGGCCCTATGAGATGGTCAACTTAACATCAGGTTTTCACCTGTGTCCATGCCAGGATCCTACTCCTCTGTGCCCCCAGCCCAGGCTCATCCTCTGCATCAGGGGAAGAGCCTTCCTTGACCAAGGTCTGCTGTCTCCAAAGTGACCACTATTTTCCCTCCCCAGTTTCCCCTCCAGCTCCGGCCAGAGGTTTCCAGTGGGTTGACTATACTGTTTTTATTACAAATCAATAGAAGGAGAAATGCTCTCTGAGAAGATTCTAAACTTGATTCAAAACCCAGGAGAGGGCTGGGCATGGTAGCTCATGCCTGTAATTCCAGCACTTCAGGAGGTTGAGGCGGGAGGATTACCTGAGGTCAGGAGTTTGAGGCCAGCCTGGCCAACATGGTGAAACCCCGCCGCTACTAAAAAATACAAAAATTAGCCGGGTGTGGTGGCAGGTGGCTGTAATCCTAGCTTCTAGAAAAGCTGAGGCAGGAGAATTGCTTGAATCAGGGAGGCAAAGATTACAGTGAGCCAAGATCGCACCACTGCACTCCAGCCTGGGTGACAGAGCAAGACTCCGTCTCAAAAAACAAAAACCCAGGAGAGAACATCCCTCAAAACTATTTTGCTTTTGTGTAAAGACATATTTTGATAGGAGGGATGGTGCATAAGAAAGGAACAGGCTTCCATTGCGAGGTGTGGAGACCCGCCCATGAGAAAGGCAGAAAAGAAAACAGATGAAAATGGGGAAAATGGGGAGGGGAACCACCAAAAACAGCAAGTGGGAGGTAACCTAGGGATAGAGGAGGGAGAGAAAGAGAACAAGACATAAAATGAGAAAGAATCACAGACAAAGAAAAACAGAAAGAGAGAATGAATGGGAGAAATAGGTGTAGAAGAAGAGAGAAAGATGAATAAAAGAGGTGAGAATAGAAGAGAGAATGAGAATGAGAGAAGCAAAGGGAAAGAGAAAAAGAGAGCGTGGGGGGGACGGGGGGCACAGTTCCTACATAATTAACTTTCCTTCCTGGTCCCAAGTTTTTGGGGTGAGGCCGGAGTGGAGTCCAAGCAGCTGGTGGGGAAGGGAGGCACCCTGCCCACTGCCCCTGTTGTGCTGTACAGTGGCCACACTTAACACAGCATCAGGAGATAGACATCTGCCTCTGAGTCAGCTCCTTTCTTCATAGCCCCACCTGCCCCACCTTTTGGGCTAATGTTGCAGAGTTAATTATAGAAAGCCTTCTGGACTAGGAATTTATAAGGCTCGGGAGAGCCTGGCTTTGGAGAGGGAGAGAAGATGTGAGGGAGAGGATGGTCAGGGCCACCCATTGAGCTGGACACTGAAGGCTTCTACTACCTGGAATGGCCCCCAAGCACCCGCAGGCAAAAGGTGTCTGAGGCCCGAGGAAATAAGGGGAGGCTTGTTCCGACTAATGCCTAGGCTACAAGGCAGTTCTTCCATTACTGATTAAGACAACCTTCCCACTCTTGTACCTACCCCTATAACTTTCCCCAGAGGGTTTTGCCAGTCTTCCATTTTTCCACCCCTTTGCCACCTCCTCTTCCCATCTGCCAATCCTTTCTCCTATCTGACATCTCCTCCATTTACCTATCTCCACCCATCCATCTAAACTTGCATCCACCAGAAGCTCCAAAATCCCACTCCTCATCCTTCCACCAACTCCCTACCCACCTGCCAACCGCTTTCCATCCATTTATGCTCCCTTGTAGGCCAACTTTTCCACCCTCCCTCCGACTCCTTCAACCCCTGCAGAACCTTCAGTCACTACCATTTCCTCTAACCACCTGCCAATCCTTCCATCCATGATTCAGCCCCTGTATTTCCCAGCTCCTCCTCTCCATCTGACCTTTCTATCCATGTGCAATTCTCCATTTATCTTCAAAACTCCTTCATCCATCCACCACTCCCTCCGCCCATCTGCCAACTTATCCATACATTTGTCAACTCCTCCCTCTTCCCCCAACTTCTCACATACCAGCTCCTCTATCTTTTTCCAAATCCTCCATCCAACCTCCAAAATCTCCAACCCCTCTGTACATTTACTTTCACCCTCATCAATTCCTACACCCACATGCTAACCCATCCATTCAGTGGGCCAAGCTTCCTTCCATTTGTACATATAATTCCATGTCTAATCCACCAATGCCCAGCCCCATCTACCATCCCATTTCATCTATCCATTCAGCAACCCTTCCATTAATATGTCAATCTCTTCCAACACTGTCAACTCCTCCCTCCTTCCATCCATCAATCCTCCAACACTCCATCAATCTCTTAATGCACCCACTGACTTCACAAAGGGCCCAGCCCAGCCCTCAGGGAGGTTCTGTAAAAAGAAAATGATTTGTGAAAGAAAGAAAGAAAAGAAAACTACAGAGCTGGGATATAATCTTGGTTTGGAACATGCTGGCAGCATGGCTCAGTTCAGTGCTCCCTGGCCTAGTCACAGCTTTGGGAGGGTCCTCAAGACCATTGAGGAAGCTGGACAAGTAGAAAGGGAAGTAGGGGAAAGGTTTTCTCACCTCTGTTAAGGACGCTGGTAAAGTTAATTACAGCCAGCTACTCACCTCCCCCAACCCCCCAGCTAACTGGACAGTACAGAGGGAGCCTCACCCCGCTGATTTCTGCCCTGACCTGTTTTGCCTGCCCTAATGGACACAACCAGGCCACAGTACCCTCCTCTGCCTAAACCCTGGGGTTTTGAGCCAACTCCAAAGACCCTGACTAGGCAAAGCCATGTTGAACCAAGGCCTGAGCAGATTTGTCAGGCTGGGGTTGCAGGCGACCCCCAGCACCACAGTGATGTATACAACCTATATGATTCCATCTCTTAAATACCAGAAAACCACTTGACTATTTATGAGCCAGTTTAGACCCAAGCCAGGTAGATTCCAGGTAATAGACAGAAGTAGAAACTGTATCAAACCTAGATGTAGGTTATGGAATCAGCAAGACCTGGGTTTGTATTCTTCTTGTACTCCCTGGCTGTGTCACTTAACTCCTCTAAGCCACAGTGTCCTTGTTTGTAAAATGAAGGTCAGAAAGCTCCTACCTATGGCATGGAATTATAATTTTAAAATATGCACACATTGGGATAGAACTTGACACACAGTAGGCCCCCATCAGGAGATGCCTTTATGGCTGGGCGTGTTGGCTCACATCTGTAATCCCAGCACTTTGGGAGGCCGAGACAGGCGGATCACGAGGTCAGGATTCCGAGATCAGCCTGACCAACATGGTAAAACCCCGTCTCCACTAAAAATACAAAAAAAAAAAAAAATTAGCCAGGCGTGGTGGCATGCACCTGTAGTCTCAGTTACTTGGGAGGCTGAGGCAGGAGAATCACTTGAACCCAGGAGGCAGAGGTTGCAGCGAGCAGAAGTTGCAGTGAGCCAAGATCACGCCACTGCACTCCTGCCCGGGCGACAGAATGAGACTCCAACTCAAGAAAAAAAAAAAAAAAGAGAGAGAGAGAGAGGAGAGAGATGCCTTCACCTCACTTGGACTGGCTCTGGTGGCTAAGTCCTGGTCTTCTCTGTACATCAGGGTAAACAGGATAAATTGCCATTTCTAGACCAGGTTGCCTGGGCTGCAAAACTAAGACTTCTCCCTAAAAACCCCCTTACAAGAATTTCCACAAAAGCAAAAACTAAAACCTCTGTTTTTCAGGGAATTTTAAATGCCTGGAAAATTTTGCAATGGGGTGAAACTTGGCCAGAGACGAAAACAAATTATTTTTGCAAATCTCAGCCCTCCCTTTTGGCCTAGGCTGGCCCCTTGCCAAAAATGTGAGATAACAGGTGAATGTGTGAGTTTCTGTGACTTGGGTTTCCAAAATGGCATTCAACAAGTCATCTAATTGCTTTTGATATCTAGAAAAGCTAATTAAGGTAATTACACTTGGCACTTGTATAATAATAATAAAAATAATGACCCTTTATATGTAAGGATCGTCTTTTATCCAAGGATGACAAAGCCTTTACAAACATTAATTAATCCTCACAACTCACCTGTGAGGTGGGTGTAATTAGACCCATTTTATGGCTGGATGAATTGAGGCATGGATGGGGTAAGGGATGTGGTAAAGATCACACGCTGCATCTGCTGCCAAGACAGGGATGCCCCTGAAGATTCTAGAAGTCATACTCAGAATTCTCACAGCTGTCTGGTAGAATCTCTCTAAGCTGTCCCAGGGAACATCCCCCATGAGTCAAAGCTCTCTCTTGACCAGCCACAGAGAAAAGCAGAACACTAGGACCACATCTGGCTGGATGACCCTGAGCTAGTTCCTTCCCCTCTCTGAGCCTTTACTTCCTTCCCCATTAGCCAAGACAACTGGGTTCCATGACACCTCACCTCTCCAGTGTTCAGTCCCACAAGCTTGTCATCCTGCTTCTGGTACCACTGGCAGGTTTCAGGGCCTTGAAGCCACCATTAAGACCAGGTTCAAACAGGAGCCCTGGGCAGTTGAGTTGCCAGATTTAGCAAAGAAGAATACAAGACATCCAGTTAGAACTTCCAAATCTCTGAAATTTTTGAATTTCAGAAAAACAATGAAGAATTTTTCAATATAAGCATGTCCCATGCAATATTTGAAACATGCTTATACTAAGACATGGTTTGTTACTTATCTGAAATTCAACTTTAATTGGGTGTCCTGTGTTTTGTACAACAACCCTGCTTGTTAGCCTCTGTGTCAGGCACAGGCTGAATTTCTCACATCTCTGATCTCAAGTAATCCTTCACCTACTCCAGGAGGCAGGCATTATCATTCCCATTTTGCCACTGAAACTAGTCTAGAGAAGAAAAGTGGCCTACCCAGAGTCCTGAATTCCTCACTTACCTGGGTCTCCCTGGAGTCTCCACTGATGCCTCCAGTGATTGATTCCTCAGTGCCCAGAGAACGAAGTCCACACTCCCTGTGGGCAGCCCTTCCAGGCCCTGCAAATCTGGGCCTAAAATCCTCTCTAGCTTCATGTGGGCCCAAGGGTCCCATCACAGGCATATGCAGATTCGGTGTCATTAGCGGTGCCCAGCACCGATGCTTCCTTCCATGAGGCCTCCAGGCCTTTGCCTCTGACAGTCCCACCACCTGGAATGACGTTCCTCCATCTTCCCCTGCAAAATGCCTATAGGTCTGCAGGACTCTGCTCAGTGTCACCTCCTCAGAGATACCTTCCCTTGCCAAATACTCCTTCTGCTGTGTTAGCCTCTGGGCTGCCACATTTCCCAGCGTGCGTTCATGCATGTGTATGTGTGTATGTGTGAATGTGTGAGTGCGTGCGCGCGCACGTGTGCGTGCGTGCACGTGTGTGCGTGCGCTGTGTGCGTGCGCGTGCGAGCTCTGTGTGCGCGTGTGCGCGCGCGCGTGTGTGTGCATGCGCGCCCGCGCGCGCGCCCGCGTGTGTTTTCTCTGTGCTCCACCCTCCCATCACCAGAATGCCTAGGGCTGTTTCTTGGCTCCATGCCTCTGCACACACTATTTCCTTTGCCTGGAATCATCCTCCAAAATTAACTAAGTCATTCATTCATTCAACTAATACTATTATGCTCTCGCTCTGTGTTGAGCTTATCCTTCCTGCCCTTATGAAATCAACAGTCTAGTGCAGGGGTCAGCAAACTTTTTTCTATAAAGAAACAGATAGTAAATAGTTAGGCTTTGCAGGCCATAGAGTCTGTGTCACAACTACTCTGCTGTTGTAGCGTGGGAGCAGCCATAAAAGGTATATAAGCTGGGTATGGCTGTGTTCCCATAACACTTGATTTACCAAAAAAGGCAGTAAGCCACATTTGACCTACTGGTTGTAGTTCGCCAACTCCTGATCTGTTTGATACAGACATTGAGCAAATATCACACAAATGCCGAAAAACTATAAATAACAAACTTTCTTAAATCCTGTGAAGGAGAAGATTCTACTCAAACTCTCCCCACTCTGTGAGGTCTTATAGCAGTGGCCTCTCCCTCTGTGCTTTCAAAGCTCCTCAGTTTAGGGGGCTCATCTGTGGTCATTCAAGGCAGGGACCACCTTTCCAACCAGATGGCTTACGACCCACAGCTGATGCTGCACCTACCTGCCTGAGGTGCCCCTGCTGGGGCTAGATGGAGCTGGACTGGGGTGGACCTGGTTTAGGACCTCTCCCTAGCAGAAGGGAAGTTCTATTCACCCCTCATCCACAAAGATGATCTCCTGCCTCTCCTTCCAGTTGCTTGTCTCTGATTAATAACCTGTACTGAGCCAGACTGGACATCTTATTTAATAGAGAGTGACTGTGCTGCTATATTTGAGTGAGAAGCATCACATTTTCCTTCTTGGCAAGAAGGAAACATAAAACCCTCTCCAGAGACCCCAGGGCCATATATGGGGACAGATGTTTCCAGCGTCATGGCTTTGTGTCCCCTCCTTCCGTGATTCCATCTTACTGGGCTCCAAAACTGTTTGTTAAAATCAGGCCCCCATCCCCTATGCGTTCATCTGCATGCGTTCAGCACACAGGCTTACATACATCTCAGGCAGATGTATGCTTATATTCATAAGCACATATGGACCCACACAAATTCCTGCTTCACACATATGCCAAAAGCATTCACAACAAGGCAGACAAATTTGGGCACAACAACAGATTCATCTAGAGACACACAAACCCTGAATTTTTGCCACACAGCTACTGTCCATGTATGGATGGATGCACACACTATGCACATGTGAGCACACACACATGCACACACTCTATGCGTGTATGTACAGTGAAAACCAATCCTATTTCTTGCAGGGGGAACAGGCCATGAAAATCACTTCTTTGCATTTCTGGCCTACCAGTTCCATCTGGGTTCCTGCTGCCAGTGTCAGCTCTGGGGACGGACACAGGAAGTTCCCATTTCCCTGACTGACAAATCCCAGTCACCTCTGGCCCCTAGAAAGACAGAAACTCCTCCAGCTTCCTGTGAGCCAGTCCTGCTGTGTGCCCAGCACTCCTAGCTGACGTGTGGCCTGAGGAGATAAAGCAAGTCTTGATGTCCAGCCCCATATGTGGCTCCTCTAGTCAAGGCAGCTTCCTTGGCCTCCCCTGGAGGTCAGGGCCTGGCACGCTGGGAGCCTCCAGGGAAGGGCCTTGGACTGCACCCAAGGTCAAATGCCCCCGTTATCTGAAGGACGCTGACCACTTTCCTGCCTTGCTTCCCTCTGCTTCCAACACTTCTAGCAGCCTTGGGGAGCTCACTGACCCCATCAGCCAATGCCTACTGCTCTTTTAACTCTTACCGAGCTGTCTGCATCCAGGCTTTGCTGCCTTTCTGGTGGGGAGCCAGTGGCACAGATGGAAGGGACAGTGGCAGGAATTAAGAAACTGGTGAACCCCAGTTCCCAGGCTCTTGGTTGAACTGGTCTGCAGAATCGGGACCCCTTGTGGGTATCCTTATGTTGAACAATTCATTCATTCAAAATGCTTGTGCTGAGGCTCTCACCTGGTGCTGGGGATTCAGTGGTGAATGGATAAGAGTCACTGATCTTTCTGTGGGTGTAAAAACCTGGGTGCCAAGGGAACCCATCAGCATGGCCTTTTCTGTAGTCAGGAAAGCTTCTCAGAGACAGCAGCAGCTAACTTGGGTTTAGAAGGCCAAAGAGAAGTGTATATGGAAGAACAAGCTGTATATAACCAACAGCAAATGGAAAGGGCCAAGGATGCTGGGGCTGGTGCATAGTAGGACCTCTGCAGATGCTTGTCGACTGAAGGAATGAATGAAGGGGAACTTCTGGAGGCTTTTCAGCAGGGAAGCAATATAGATTACTATTTATAAGTGATGCTTCCTACTTCTCACTGAAGGGCTTCTTTGCCCAGGATGGATGGGTCTTCCCCCAGAGATTCTGTTGCTCCATGGATTCCCAGACCCCAGTCCCCACCACACACCTACATATAGACACAAACACGCCCCACAGACAAGTGCTGGCTGCAGATGCACACGTGCACACAGACACTCATACATGTGCAAGCCAACCACACATGTGCAGCCACATGGGTCCCTGTCCACATGTCTAAAAACCACAATCATAGCAAACACTTTCATCTTATCCAACTTTTCCACAGGCCAGGCAGCAGTTCCCTGCATTTATTAACTCAGTTAATTCAGTCCCCTAAGGTAGGAGCTATTGGGAGTCCCGTTTCTACAGATAAGAAAACTAAGGCATAGAGATGAGTCAGTTGTCCGAAGTCATATAGTTAGGAAGTAGAAGCGCTGGGATTCAATCTGGGCCCCCTGATCCTGGAGACCATGCTCATAATCACCACAGCAAGGTGGTCCCAGCC